>NC_058131.1:434456452-434576181 GCF_016433145.1 Gracilinanus agilis
GGTTGTCTGGATTTTCTCTGTGTAAAAGTTGTCGAGTGTTAAGGGCTTCTTTTTCTTGTTGTTATTCTTTCTCTTCTGAGTTTCCTGAGGTTGGGTAGCCATCATTAGCCCAGCAGCTTCTCAGGTTTATCCTCGCGCTCAGTGTCTGTCCGCAGTCTATTGGTACCTGAGGTCTGAGTTCTGGTTTTTTCCAAGGTCAAGCCCCCTAGTGGACCCCCTTGCTTGATCCTCTGCAGGAGGTTCCTTTACAAGTCTCAGGGCGCTGCTTCCACAGTCGTATACTGGTCTGCACTGGTTCCCCACTCAGGTTTTCAGAGCTTTAGTTCCTGGCTGTTTCTGCCTCCACCCACGCCTCTGCCAGTGCCTGTGCGCTCTGCGCTGGGTGTCCACTCTCTGCCCTCGCGCTCAGATTTTGCTTGCGTTCTCTGGCTTATTGGGGTCCTAAATCTTGCTGCTCTCAGGAACAGGCCCCGGAGCTGCCAATGACTCGATGGGTGCCCCAAACTTGCTCTATTTCTTTTTAGCTGGCTTCAGAGCTATAGATTTTGTGTGTGGAGGGGGTGGGGGTGGGGCGGTTGCTCAGCCCGCGATTTAGTGAGAGCCCTTTATAGCCTGGAAATGTCTTGTTTCCACGTACCTTCCACGCTGTGCCCTGTTGTGGGGTTCCTCCGTTCGTCTGGACTTGTTTTTATGTCCCCTTGAGGAGTTTTGTGTGTTTCGGTCAGGAGAGGTTAAGAGCTGCTTCTTACTCTGCCGCCATCTTAACCCGGAAACCTCTGTTATATTTTTTTCTAATTCAGCAAAAAAGTTTTTTGGTAGTTTGATAGGTATGTCACTAAATAAGTTAATTAATTTGGGTAGAATGGTCATTTTTATTATATTAGCTCATCCTACCCATGAGCAATCAGTGTTTTTCCAATTGTTTAGATCTAGTTTTAATTATTTGGAAAGTTTTTTGGATTTGTGTTTGTATAATTCATGGGTTTGTTTTGGTAGGTAGATTCCTAAGTATTTTATATTGTCTAGTGTGATTTTAAATGGTGTTTCTCTTTCTACCTCTTGCTGCTGTGATGTGTTGGAAACATATAGAAATGCTGATGATTTATGCGCATTTATTTTGTATCCTGCAACTTTGCTAAAGTTGTTATTATTTCTACTACCTTTTTAGCTGATTCTCTAGAATTTTTTAAGTAGACCATTATATCATCTATGAAGAATGATTGCTTAGTCTCCTCATTGCCTATTTTAATACCTTTAATTTCCTCTTCTTCTCTAATTGCTACTGCTAGTGTTTTTAGTGTTTGAGTTTTCAGACTGACAGGGGAATTCTGGGAAGATGGAGACTTAGACGGAGCAAATCTTAAAACCTCTGCACCCTTACACACTGAGATAGAAAACAATGTGCTTTGAGAAGAAAGAGGACCAAATCTAATAATGGGACAGAGCAGAGGTAGCCCTATTGCAGCACAACTAAAGGGGTACACCAAGAAAAAGACTTGAAGTCTTGAACTGTAAATCTGAGGGCATAGAAGGGGAATCCTAGGATGTTTCCCCCATGTGCTGTGCTGAGTCTCCATGGGCCCCAGAAATCTCAGGGCAGGTAGGTGCACCAACCCATAGAGAGGGCCTTGCTGGTGCAGGACTTGGGCAGTTGAACACAGGCACTGGATAGGTGGTTTCCTCACATGGAGACAGAGAAAAAGGGGCTTTAAGAGAAAAGAAAACCAGATCAAACACAAGGACAGCACATGGGGACCCCACTGCTGGACAGCTCAGCAAAAATGCTCCTTCTTGTCCCCCAGGTTTTTTTTCTCCTCCTCTCAAGGTTTTAGCCTCAGGGCAGATTAAGCAGTAAGACTAATCCAATCAATACAGGATTAATTCCATCAATTGGACAGACATGGAGTCTTCAGAGAGCAGAGAAAGTAACTACAAACCTCCATTGCCAGCTGGGGGAAGATCTTTCATCAAAGATCATTACATACATCTGCTCAAACTAGCAGAACAGAAAAGGAAAAAAATATGATTAAACAACAGAAAAAGAGAAAAGAAATGACAATTGACAACTTCTTCCAAGGAAGTGAAAAGGAGAGCAAATGAAATAGAAATAGAAGAAGAGGAAAAAGTTCCAGCAAATTGGACACAGGCTTTGAAAGATCTCAAAATTCAATTTCAGGAACTCAAAAAGCAATCAAGAGATGCTGAAGACAATTTGAAATAGGAAATACATGAACTAAAACAAGAAAATAAAGTCTTAAAAGCCAGAATTGGCCAGCTTGAAAATGAAGCAAAGGAAGGCAAAAGATGATCTACAAAGAAAATCAGACCAGAAGGAGAGGGATGACCAAAAAGCCAGGGAAGAAATTAATTCTTTAAAAAACAGAACTCAACAACTAGAAGCAAATGACTTCACAAGGCAGCAAGAATATGTAAAAAAAATGAAAAATGAAAAATTTGAGGAGAATATGAAACACCTCATTGATTCAACTATATATCTGGAGAACAGAGCTAGAAGAGACAATTTAAGAATTATTGGTTTACCAGAACATCATTTTAAAAGAAAAAGTTTAGACAGCATCCTACAAGAAATTATCAGAGACAATTGCCCTGAAATTCTCGAATAAGAGGGAAAAGTGGAAATTGAAAGAATCCACAGATCACCTCCTACATTTAATCCACAACTGACAACTTCCAGGAATATTATAGCCAAATTAAAAAACTACCAGTCCAAGGAAAAAAATATTACAAGCTGCTAAAAAAAAGTCATTCAGATATCAGGGAAGCACAGTTAGGATAACACAGGATCTGGCTGCATCTATATTGAAGGAAAGGAAGGCATGGAACACATTCCAGAAAGCAAGAGAACTGGGTCTACAACCAAGAATCAACTACCTAGCAAAACTGACTATATTATTGCAGGGGAAAGTATGGTCATTCAATAAAATTGAGGACTTCCAAGCATTCATAAAGAAAAAACCGGACTTAAACAGAGAATTTTCTGCCCAAACACAGAACTTAAGAGAATCACCATGTGTTAATTAAGAGAATGGAGGGAGGGGGAAAATCTTTTCTTTAAGGGACTAAATAAGTTCAATCAATTTGTATCCCAAGAAGAAAAGAAGATATTGGCAAATATTAAAAATTGTTATTACCAACAGAGTAACTAGAAGAAGTTTACATAGAGGGAACAGTGACAAACTGTATAGGATAAAATGTTAAGCTCTCTCTCTCTATATATATACACACACACACACATATACATATATATGTATATGTGTGTATGTATGTATGTATGTACAAATATATAAAAAATTAGAGGGGGGAAAAAGAAGGCAATATTAAGAAAAATAGGAAAACAAACAAAAAGGAGTATATTTATATTCCATAAAGAAGCACATGGGGCCAACAAAGAAGAATAACAATACACTGTAAGAGTAAAGAGGTTGGTGAGAGGAAATATTTAATACTTAAGTGCATTGAAATTAACTTAAAGAGGGAAGAACAATCAGATCCATTTGGGCAGAAAATTGATTTGCGCCCTATGGAGAAGTAGAAGGGTAACAAAAGGACTAGTGGAGAGGGAACTAACACTAGGAAGGGAGAGGGTGGTGGTAGCTTAAAAAGATCCTAAAGAAGAATAAGAGGGGAATAAGAAGAGAGAGGGGAGAAAGAGAAGTACAATAAGGGAGTGGATTAGGGGAACTGATTAAAAACAAAACACTGGTATAGAAGGAAATAGTGAAAGAAGAAAGGACAGGACTAGGAGAGAGAATCAAAATGTCTGGGTATACACAGTTGATAATTATAACTCTGAATGTGAATGGAATGAACTCACCCATAAAACGGAAGCAAATAGCAGAATGGATTAGAAACCAAAATCCTACCATATGTTGTCTACAAGAAACACACATAAGACAGACAGACATACATAGAGTAAAAATAAAAGGATGGAGCAAAAGCTATTGGGCTTCAAATGAGAAAAAGAAGGGAGGGGTTGCCGTTATGATCTTTGAAAGAGCCAAAGTAAAAATAGATATGATTAAAAGAGATAGGGAATTTAACTACGTCCTAATAAAAGGCAGTATAAACAATGAATAAATATCAGTATTCAATATGTATGCACCAAACAGGATAGCTTCCAAATTTCTAAAGGAGAAGCTAGTGGAACTCAAGGATGAAATAGATAGTAAAATTATACTAGTGGGGGACCTCAACCTTCCCCTATCAGATCTAGATAAATCAAACCAAAAAATAAATAGGAAAGAGATAAGAGAGGTGAATGAAACACTAGAAAAATTAGAGTTAATAGATATATGGAGAAAAATAAATAGGGACAAAAAGGAATACACCTTCTTTTCAGCAGTACATGGAACATTCACAAAGATAGACCACGTAATGGGGATAGAAACATGGCAAACAAATGCAAAAAAGCAGAAATAATAAATGTAATCTTCTCAGATCATAATGCGATAAAAATAGTTATTAGTAAGAATACATGGAGAGGCAAACAAAAAACTAATTGGAAATTAAATACTATGATTTTCCAAAATAATTTAGTGAAAGAGCAAATCATAGAAACAATTAATAATTTCATTGAAGACAATGACAATGATGAGACGTCTTACCCAAACCTATGGGATGCAGCCAAAGCAGTTCTAAGGGGAAAATTTATATCACTGAGTGCATATATTAAAAAATTAGGGGGGGCAGAGATTAATGAATTGGGCATGCAACTTAAAAAGCTAGAAAATGAGCAAATTAAAAATCCTCAGATGAAAACTAAATTAGAAATACTAAAAATCAAAGGAGAAATTAATAAAATTGAAAGTAAAAGAACTATTGAATTAATAAATAAGACTAGAAGCTGGTATTTTGATAAAACAGATAAAATAGTCAAAGTATTGGTAAATCTAATAGAAAAGGAAAGAAGAAAACCAAATTAACAGTATCAAAGATGAAAAGGGAGACCTCACTTCTAATGAAGAGGAAATTAAGCAAATCATTAAAAAATATTTTGCCCAATTATATGGCAATAAATATAGCAATCTAGGTAATATGGATGAATATTTATAAAAATATAAACTGCCTAGATTAACAGCAGAAGAAATAGAATACTTAAATAATTCCATATCAGAAAAAGAAATTGAACAAGCTATCAAAGAATTCCCTAAGAAAAAATTGCCGGGCCCTGAAGGATTCACAAATGTATTCTATCAAACATTCAAAGAACAACTAATCCCAATACTATACAAATTATTTGATAGGATAAGCAAAGAAGGAGTCCTACCAAATTCATTTTATGACACAAATATGGTACTGATTCCAAAGCCAGGTTGATCAAAAACAGAAAAAGAAAACTACAGACCAATTTCCCTAATGAACAAAGATGCAAAATTTTAAATAGAATACTAGCAAAAAGACTCCAGAAAGTGATCAAGATGGTTATCCATCATGATCAAGTGGGATTTATACCAGGAATACAAGAATGATTCAACATTAGGAAAACCATCCATATAATTGACCATATCAACATGCTAACAAACAAAATCACATGATTATCTCAATAGATGCTGAAAAACCCTTTGACAAAATACAACACCCATTCCTATTGAAAACACTAAAAAGTATAGTAATAGAAGGTCCTTTCCTAAAAATAATAAACAGTATATATCTAAAAACATCAGCAAGCATCATCAGCAATGGGGATAAGTTAGAAGCATTCCCAATAAGATCAGGAGTGAAACAAGGATGCCCATTATCACCTCTCTTATTCAACATTGTACTAGAAACACTAGCAGTAGCAATTAAAGAAGAAAAAGAAATAGAAGATATTAAAATAGGCAATGAGGAGATTAAGTGATCACTCTTTGCAGATGATATGATGGTCTACTTAAAAAATCCTAGAGAATCAACTAAAATGCTAGTAGAAATAATAACAACTTTAGCAAAGTTGCAGGATACAAAATAAATGCACATAAATCATCAGCATTTCTATATATTTCCAACACATCATAGCAGTAAGAGTTGGAAAGAGAAACAACATTTAAAATCACCCTAGACAATATAAAATACTTAGGAATCTACCTACCAAAACAAACACGTGAATTATATGAACACAATTACAAAACACTTTCCAAACAATTAAAACTAGATCTAAACATTTGGAAAAACATTTATTGCTCATGGGTAGGATGAGCTAACATAATAAAAATGGCCATTCTACCCAAATTAACTTATTTAGTGCCATACCTATCAAACTACCAAAACTTTTTTACTGAATTAGAAAAAAATATAACAAAATTCATTTGGAAGAACAAAAGATCAAGAATATCAAAGGAAATAATGAAAAAAAATGTGAAGGAAGGGGGCCCAGCATAATAAACTATACTATAAATCAGTGGTCATCAAAACGATATGGTATTGGCTAAGAGACAGAAGGGAGCATCAGTAGAATAGACTTTGGGTAAGTGACATCAGCAAGACAGTGTATGATAAACCCAAAGAGCCCAACTTTTGGGACAAAAATACACTATTCAACAAAAACTGCTAGGAAAATTGGAAAACAATATGGGAGAGATTAGGTTTAGATCAGTATCTCACACCCCACACCAAGATAAATTCAGAGTGGGTGAATGACTTGAATATAAAGAAGGAAACTTTAAGTAAATTAGGTGACCACAAAATAGTGTACTTGTCAGATGTCTGGGAAAGGAAAGATTTTAAAACCAAGCAAGAGTTAGAAAAAATTACAAAATGTAAAATAAATTTTGATTATATTAAATTATAAAGGTTTTATACAAAGAAAAACAATGTAATCAAAATCAGAAGGGAAACAACACACTGGGAAAAATCTTTATTACAAAAATTTCTGATAGAAGTCTAAGTACTCAAATATACAAGGAACTAAAACAATTGTATAAAAAATCAAGCCATCCCAATTGATAAATGGGCAAGGGGCAGGAATAGGCAATTTTCAGATAAAGAAATCAAAACTATCAATAAGTTACCATCATATTTAAAAGACAGTTCTTTGTGCCACTTTCTGTGTCTTCCTTCCACTTCTATGTGCACCAATGGCATCTTTAACTTTGCTTTGGACTGCCCAGAGGGCAGTCAGTTGTTTCTGATTTGTCACTCACTAGCACATGAGTCATAGACCTCCTTCCCCCACTTAATCCTTAAGTGGGGTGTATACATTCCTTGTGGCTAAAAATCTAAAGAATAATAGGGGAGAGTAAATCCCACATTCACAGTTCTCTTCTACTATAACTGAATCTTTATTCTAATAAGAGTTGAATGTGCTTTCTTTTCTTTGTGTAAGTCATTGCACTTAGATTAAGTCTCTTCCAGTTCTAATACTCTGTCCTGATGATTTTACTTTTGAAAGCCCTTTTCAGTCCTAAAAACATTTGTATGTTGGAGTTAGGTGTTATTCCATCCTCAACACCTTGGAGTTAAGTTCACTAGATGCCAAGGTCAAAGAAATAATTGATGTAATGCCAAATTATTAAGATGAAGAAGCAGTCAGACACCTTTCTTCATTTCCCCTGGGGTCAGTTTCCCAAGAAGGGTACTCACAATGTTTCAAGTTTCCCTTCTACTGATGGTCAGTGTCCTTGGGTCTGTGCTTCCCCATGGATCTTTAGTGGTGTCTTTTTAATTAGTATGTATGATAGAGGCCGGGGTCATTTTATCAGGACGTGTCTGTGATGACAAAGTAAATCAGAAATAGTTTAGATTACACATCGACAAAATGAAGTGGAGTGTTTGAGTTTCAGACATTTATTTCATTATAAGAGAGATTTGAGCTAAACTAGTATTTTCATATACTAACATTTCTAAGTCAAGGACAAAGGAATAAAAAGGTTCAGTGTAGAACTCAAAAGAAATTTGTTTCATTCTTTTTCCAATTGATTCCCAAGACAGAAATAGCTCAGTTAATATTCAGGATATGAGTAAGAACAATGCAATTATTATTTGTGATGTTTATGCAATGTCTGTATTGCAATACATTTGTTCCAATAAATAAAACATATCGTTGTTTAGTAATCTACAGAGCATTTTGCTAGGCACATTGCTGACTCTTTCATTACTAGCTTGCCTCATCTGTTTCTCTATTTCAGCATCTGTAAAAAAGAAGATAATAATCTCTACCTACTTACCTTAAGGGGTCATCAGAATTGTTATAGTTTTTAAAAGTGCTTTTAATTCATCTTGTTTTGTAAATGAAAAGTAGCTGTGACATCCATTTTTCAATGTTATACTTCACACACCTGAAACTTTAAAAGTTTCTTTTAAAAAAATCTTTTAAAAATCAGCTTAATATAAGTTCTCTGGCTCATAAAAAAAAGGCCTCCACTTTAACTCTAGGTGTGTGGTCCTAATACTCATTCCTTTCACAAGATACAAAGGAAACCTTTGATTATATGCCAATAAGGAATGACCTCAAGTAAAATGTAACCTGAAAAATAATAGTCATAGCTACCTAAGAGTCACAGTATTACTTAACATCAAGATTAGCTGTTTAAAATAGCCTATTACACAAATGCTTTGCCTTAACTACTTGCAACATTTTATTTAGATTATAACCTATTTGCATTATTGGAAGAGTCATAAACAGGAATGACTTCAGAAGCTCATATCCTGTGTATAGTTCTTTAAATCTGAATGGTCCTCCCCAATCTACAGAAATGATGGCTTTTTGCCTGATTTTGATAACTATCCTTTATTGGGATGGCTAAACAATCTTGTTTTTCTTATAGACTAGATTATTAAGTTATAGGTATAGTTTGTGTTTCCATTAGTGAAACAAGAATGCTGATCCCCATGTAAATGATAATTTAAAAAAATACATTATCTAGGTCACTTAATTCTGACTAATATTATAAATAATCTTTAGGAATGGGCACAGGAAGTAAAAACATTTTTTTGTATCTTCAATTCCTTTGATCTGTTAACTTGATGAACTGAAGATAATGTAGTATATGAAACAACCCAGGATATAAGTATTAAATATGTAGTGGCTAATCTGGTCCACACTCTAACTTGTACTCATTCATAGATTTATGGGTTGGATTCCCTTCAGATCCTAGGGATACCCATTGAGACTCTAATTATAACAATACAGCTCACAAATTCTTATTAATAATCAGTTAGGTGGGGCAGCTGGGTGGCTCAGTGGATTGAGAGTCAGGCCCAGAGACAGGAGGTCCTAGGTTCAAATCCGGCCTCAGACACTTCCTAGCTGTGTGACCCTGGGCAAGTCACTTGACCCCCATTGCCTACCCTTACCGCTCTTTTGCCTTAGAACCAATACATAGTATCGATTCTAAGATGGAAGGTAAGGGTTTAAACAAACAAACAAAACAATCAGTTAGACACAAAAAACTCAGTGAAGTCCTTTAAAGTAATGTAATAAAAAATGATAGCTACAAAATGTTGCCCCCCTCCTCAATTTTGGGGCATCCGTGCTCCGTAGGACGAGTAGGCTCACATGTAGAGTACGGTGGTATTGAGGAACATGTGTAAGGCACATTATGACAAAGACATCTCTGCTGCTGAGTCTTGAAGTCTTTTACAGAGGCCTTAGGCAGATTCCATTAGTTACCCTGGTAGGCCTATACCTTTCCATTGGCCAGCTCTCTTCTGTGCTGCTGGGGTCATATTCCTTAAAGTTATTTCCTCTTTCCATATCCAAGTCCATCTGGAATCTATATCTGTGCTCCCTGCTGGATTAAGGAGTGTCTCCTACTAACTGAGTGGCTCCCTGGAGACATTTCCTCCACCTTCCTCCCTCCCAGCAGGTTGCAATGTCTCTAATTCCCTAGAGCCTCACTATTTAAAGTCCTTTGGGGCATGGCTAATTTGTTTGCTAACATAATGGGGGACTACTCTGGCCCTCAATGTCTGAAGGCCAGCTATGGTACATTTCACTCTTCCACCCAGGAACATTAAGGGGACATTGGCTCTAGTCTCCAATGATGTGTTCCCTCCCACTGTAGGGGGGTCTCATGGGCCATATAACTACTTCCATGTGTTTGGGTGAGGTCCTGTCGTTATGGTGCAGGAGAAAGGGCATTGACTCTGGAGTCGGTGACCCAAATTAACATTTTGCATTTAAAAAAAAAGAAATTGTCTTTATTTTATTAGTAGTTGGGAAAAAATGGACTGATACAGAAAAATTCTAGTCAATCAGAAGGGAATGAGAAGTTCCAAAGGGGGATTTTGGCAACCATTAAAAAGAATGGGTAGCAAGCTCCCGGTGGAAATTAAGAGGGGGTCACCACTAAAAGAGTAATAAATAAAGAAATATTGTATATGTTAGATGAATCACTCTAATTTCT
Organism: Gracilinanus agilis; assembly: GCF_016433145.1. NCBI lineage: Eukaryota > Metazoa > Chordata > Mammalia > Didelphimorphia > Didelphidae > Gracilinanus > Gracilinanus agilis. The sequence continues at coordinate 434,466,796 of NC_058131.1, forward strand.
GAACCATCATATTGCCTTGGGGGCAAGAATCAAGTCTCCATTCACTAAGCCCAGCTTTAGAGACAGGGGTGGATACTGGGTTATATTGTTTAGGAAAGGAACTGCTAATGGCTATCATTCACAGAAGAAACTGACAAAAAGGGATTTCAAATGTTTTTTCATCCAACTTTATGTTCAAATGCACTTAAAAAAACAAACTCAGAAAACATATCAATATTATGAAATCTTGTTATACAAAAAATACTATATCTAAGCTTGAGTAGTTATTTTTATTTTTTGGTAATTTCTTTTTTGGCCTATCACCAATGATCCTACAGTTTTCAGAAGCTGGAAAAAGCAAGTCATGGTAAAGTAATGGCAAGTTTAAGGAAATAGCAAGGTTTGGTTACAGAACAAAATATAGCAGTTGGTGATCTGGTGAAGAAAGAGAGATCAGAGAAAAAAGTTTGGATTTCATACACAAGATTAATTTTCAGTATAGTGGGCTATGATCCTAGCTATGTTACTTATATTATTCTAACTTGAACAAGTTTTTCAAACTCTCTGGGTCTCCATTTCCTACTATATAAATTGAAGGCACTGATCTCCAAGTTCCTTCTAGCTCTATGATCTTATGTTAAAAATATATATGAGGGATTATCCTAATATTTATAAATAAAATAGACAATAGAGGATCAAATTAGAGTCAAGGAGATCCACTCAAGACTTGAGATGTAGTCCAGGTATGATGACAAATAGTGCCTGGGACTAGGGACCAGTGAAACAGAAATGAAGATCTGAGAGGCATCATGAAAAAGTAGCAGGAGGGCTGTTGACATATACGAACAAAGATGAAAAACAAGTCTAAGATCTTGAGAAATTGGATACCATTGACTGTGATGCAAAAATTATAAAGAAATTATATTTCTGGCATAATATAATGGTATGGGTTTTTAAAAATATGTTTAATATTGGATGTTAGCAGGACATCTTAAAAGTGTTCTACATGGATCTTTTTGTTAAGAGAGGTGTTACAAATAGAAAATAATTTCACAAAAGTTTTATAAATTCATAGATTTCTTAACTCCTCAGATGTCTTAGACATCTTGTAGACATGAAATATAGAAAGGGAGAGATCAGGGTTGGATCTATATATTTATGAATAATCCACATAGAGATAGCTTAAACCGTAGAAGAATGCATAGCTCCTTGAGGAATAAGTTTAAGCCAGTCCTTAGAGGAAAACAGTTGGTCTGACTAGGAATCCTGACCCCTGGGGAAAATACCATTGGGAATTGAGGCACTGGCAGAGAGGGGTGTGTGTGTGTGTGTGTGTGTGTGTGTGTGTGTGTGTGTGTGTGTGTGTGTGATTGATTTGCTTTTGGTAAGAGATATCTTTTTTTCTTTTTTTTTTTACTTCTGTTGCACAGGAAAAATAAAAACAAATTAAAAAATCTCTGTGCTTGCTTGACTTTTCTTGTTAGTGAACTTCTATTTATTTTCTATTGAATTAGTCTAAAAATAAAGCAGAAAGGATATAAAAATATCATTTCTCTTGCTTAGGCTTATTATTTCTATAGCAGTCACTAAAATCAGACTGCATTATTTTACCAATGAATATTGTGAGGTAGGTGATAGGAGGAAGGTAGGATAGGAGAAGGAAAGGAAAGGAAGGATAGAAAAAGAAAGGAAGTCAGAGTTGCCCCCAAGCCCAGGAGGGGAAGTTCTTTGGAGCTCAGTAAAGATCAGGTAGCACTTATTCTTAGAAATAGCTAGGTTTTATTTAGTTAGGAAAGGGAAAAGTTAGGTAGGGGAAAAGGGTCTCCTTTGGTAGGCACTCTTCCAGGGTCGAGAGCCTACGGGATCTGGAGAGCACTGAGAGCACTGGAGAGAGCAAAAAGGCACCAACACTCTTTCTTTTATACTTTCTATGACACCTCTCACAAAGGAAGTGGTAGGTATCAGGGGAAGTTGTAGCAGGGAGTACTAGGAGACATTGTCTCCCAGAAATTAGGATAATTTTAAACAACACAATATCCTGCACACATATATTCAGGAAATATTTTTAAAAAAGAAAACTTTGTACTGGAGTTACAGAAATGTGAATGTAGACACACATAAATTATATACAAACATATATGCCTTTATATTTCTTTTAACTGTTTTTCAAAATGTCCCAATATGTGGACTTTTTTTTAAAAAATATTTTAAAAATTATTTTTTTAAAACCCTTAACTTCTGTGTATTGGCTCCTAGGTGGAAGAGTGGTAAGGGTGGGCAATGGGGGTCAAGAGACTTGTCCAGGGTCACACAGCTGGGAAGTGTCTGAGGCCGGATTTGAATCTAGGACTTCCCGTCTCTAGGCCTGACTCTCAATCCACTGAGCTGCCCAGCTGCCCCTAATATGTGGACTTTTAAGTTCAAATTGATCTAATTTCCACATACTCCACATGTTTGACGAAAGTGATTATTTCACAGCTTATAAACATTCATTTAAAGAACTCCCCCACTTATCCTTTACTTGACAATACTAAAATGTCCTCTAAAATGTATTTATATCCGGCCTCAGATACTTCCCAGCTGTGTGGCCCTGGGCAAGTCACTTGACCCCCATTGCCCACCCTTACCACTCTTCCACCTAGGAGCCAATATACAGAAGTTAAGGGCCTAAAAATAAATAAATAAATAAATGAACAAACAAACAAACAAACAAACAAATAAATAAATAAACAAAATGTATTTATATAACTCTCTCAAATGAGAGAAATATAGATATAGAAGCAAAACCATTACTGAGTTGTAAAAATTATTATTTGGTACTGAGTAAGGAGTAAGACAGAGTTGGTGAAAGATGAGGGTTTCATCCATCACCAGTCAGTCCTTTTTGGGACTTCACACAAGAGTTCCCTTTGAGTCTCACTTCCCTCCTTCATAGATCCAAACCAAGAAATTTAGCATTTGACCGTATGAGCTGGAAGTGAAGAAAAAAGATAAAAACCTCAGCCTCTTTGAGGAATAAAGACTACTTTTATACAAGAAAAGACCAAAGCTTTCATTTTTGTACTATGAACTTCAAGTATATGTTCTAGCTATTAGCACCGTTAACTTGGAAAAACACAAAACCTCTAAGATGGTCAGAAAAACTAAATCTTTAATCAGGTAAGAGATAAATTCTTAATATTTGGCCACCACATGGAGTTAAGCACTTAAAAACCACACAGTGCCAAGGACTCTGGGAACAGTGTCTCTGAGAGAATCACCACCAAAGATGATTCTCCAAAGAGTAACAGAACTTGGAGTTTTTATAAACCTTTCAAGGGGAACAAGGGCAGGGAAGAATGATTGACTAGTTCTACATAGGATACAAGGAAGGAAGGAACCCAGGGCTTGACTTTCAGGAAGAGGCTGATGCTTTGCACTAGCTACAAAAAAATGTTTCCAGCCAGAGTCTGGATTACTAGGTTAAGGTTTATGAGCTTTTAAAACTAAAGAAGTATACCTAAGACTTGATTAACTACTAATTTTATCTAAACTGGGATCAGTAAGTACCTCAAAGTCTATTGTTCAGTTCAGAGGTAGGGTCAGTCAAGTCACTCAGGTCAGTCAGGGGTTTCCCCCAAGGCAAGTTCCTAAAGGACAAAGGGGTAAACCTGGGTTTTCCAGAAACAGAGTTGACAGCACTTATGCCAGCAAAATTAGGCAGCAAGCTTAGAGGAATACTCCTTGAATTGGAAGTGCTCTGTGGTTTAGCAGCAGCTCTATTTTTGCACATTTGTAACTAAGTGCCTGGTAACTGTACCTCACATTTAATTCAAATAAATTTAGCTTCAACCAACCAACCAATCAATCAATAAATCTCTATTAAGATATGCTAAGTTTTATGGACACAAAACCAAAAGTGTCCAGTGCAAGGGATGTTGAAAAACAATACATAGATTATATACACACACATATATGTATATACATATATATATGCTTAATCATATGTATGTCTTTTGGCTGTCTACATATTTTGGACTACTTTCCAGCTTTTCTAGTTGTTTTATCAAATAGGGAGCCCTTTCCTAAGTAAATTATGTTTTCCAGCTTTATGAAGACTAGGCTATTTAGTTCTATTGCCTCTAATTCTTAGTCTAATCAATCTTCTTTAAGAAGACAAATTTTGTTAAACAGATTCTAACTATTATCAACAAGGCAAGGATCCAGGTCAATTCCAAGGGACTCCTGATGAAAAAGGATATCCACTGCCAGAGAAGGAACAGACAGTGTTCGAATGCAGATTGAAATATATGATTCTTCATTTAATTTCCTCCATGAATTTTTTTTTAAACCCTTGTACTTCGGTGTATTGTCTCATAGGTGGAAGAGTGGTAAGGGTGGGCAATGGGGGTCAAGTGACTTGCCCAGGGTCACACAGCTGGGAAGTGGCTGAGGCCGGGTTTGAACCTAGGACGAATTTTTCTGTCATATAAGAAATGTGTCTTGTTTTACAACATAACTAACAGGAAAATATGTATTATATAATAATATATGTACAACCTATGTGCACTTCTGCCTTTTTGGGGAGGGGAAACAGGAAAAAAGTTTATTAGTTTCTTGCTGAGTAGGAGGGTTTTGAAAAGAAGTAGTATTAATGATAATCATATAAAAAAAGAAAGAAAAGAACATTGATGAATCATTTAAAAATACAAGTAAGAGAGCAAAAGAAAATGCAGAATGAGACCCAGACAAGTAAAGTAGTGTTGGAACTACCATATTAAATTTGAAATATATATATATTCTAAAAGCTGTAGGTAGCAGATTCACAATTTTATATGTGGTGCTCTTTTTTCTGTTCTTTAAATGTGAAAATGTTCATATCTATTAATACTTATGAAGTTCATAGTAATAAGAGAAAACATTTTAAATAGTCTCTTAAAATAGGTAAATAAAGTCAAGTTGCAGATTAAATTACTTTTAGAGGGCACACAGTTGATTTGAGAAGGAAGGTTTACATATCATCAGTTAGCTAGGGTAGCTGACAAAAATGAGAGACTTGACTGNATGTTGTCCATCAAATCAGAGGTTCTAAATTCTGAGTTATCTACTTATCAGCAGGGATACTCTGATTTAATTGGTTCATATCTGTAGGGTTCACTTGAAGGAATTGAAAGGATGCTTTCAAAAGTACTTTATAACTGTTATATCTAATGGTCTTTGTTTTGTGGGAGAAACACACGCAAGTTTGTAGCAGAGTCTCACCCCAAGAATGGGGGACTCAAACTCTTTTCATTATAGAAGTAAGGAAACAATTTTATTTGAGGAATGTTGGATTAGGGAAATTATAAGATGACAGGGGTCAGTGACAATCAAGTCTCCCTAATCCCTGGTCTTTGGAGAGACATAAGCAGACTTGACTGGAAGGGAGGGACAGGAACTTGAGGAGTACTCCTTCACCTCCTCCCTCCCTCTAAGCAGTTGGAAGACAGTTAACAGCTTGATAATGGAGGATAATCTAGCTTGGTAAGATGGTAAGTGGGGAAAGGCTAAACTTCTTATGATGATATCTTTCTCTGTATTATTTCCCCACAGGATAGAATTGGTGAAGCTTGATGTCTTAGAAGCTCACTGGCTCAGAGGTTAGGATTAACTTCAGGGCCACTAGTAAGAGAAACTTGGCTAATGGAGGATGTGAGTATTTCACCAAATTATCTGTATCCAGATACTGTTCCTAGATGATAAGGGTTTAATGATATCAGGAAATGGGAAAGGGGAAATGGCTTAGGATTGATTGGTAAGGAGAAACTACATAAACAGCTATGTCCAAGCAGCCCCTTCCCCCAAAGGGGGAAATGTATCTTGAATGGCTGAACTCCTATGTATGCCTCTAAAATATTCTTCTTTCTAAACCTAAATAGTTAAACTAAGGTAGACTGTGGTATTGCTTGAAGGTCTAACAAAGAAGAACAGCTTTGGCTGTCAGAGACTGAATGGCTCAGCTCAGAGCCACACAGATTACCCCTCTGCTCAGATCCAAGAGCAAAGAGTTAGCACCAGGATCAGGCAGGGTGACCTGCCTTTTTATATCAGAACTCCAACTGCCTTTAACTGTCCCCTCTCTTAGAGTTCTGGGGGGCACTTTGGAATTCTGTGCTACAGCAATATGGATCCCTCAGGTCAAATTTCTGTTTGTCAAACATTTAACATTATCATTCTGTAAGTCAAGTTTTTGTAAGGTGAGGTTAATATAAACAGAAAACAGGCTTTCAGTTGATCAAAAGTTGTAGAGGGGATGGCTCCAATTCTTGAACAATAAATAAAATGAATTTGGGCATACTACTTCTTTAGCAGGTAAACATAAATGCCATAAAGCATCAAAGCCAAAGTAATATAATGATTATCAATGTAAACAACACTCCTTTTTCCTAATAACTTACTCCCAATTTCCACTTAATGCATCATATTTCATCTTAAGTCCCAGTCATTAAATGCTGTTGTCTAATTCCTGGAAACATTTTCTCTTGCAAACAGGCCTCGTTGTCAGGGTAGCTCTGGAGAGGAATCCTCCTAGTAGATCTTCTTTGCTGGTTCCATGTCCCTTGCAGAGAGATTCCCTAGGTAATTTTTCTAGAATTTGCCAATAGCAAGACTCAATGCAATTTAATACATTCTCATAAATTTTATTTTACAGTAACTAGTTCATATAGTGAAAACTAGCTCAAATCTAATGGAACTAATCCTATTAAGGATAGAACTATAAGAACATCAAATTAGGAATACATAATTCATCAAAACTTCAGATAATTTCAGTTACATTTCACTTGCTCTTTCTATCTATACCTGGAACCTGTACCTAATATAGACAATGCCATCAACAGGCTTAAAGAATCTTAAAATGGATCTATGAGAGTCTGACTTGAAAAATGAGTCCTTCTTGACATGGGCATTGTGCAGAGATGGCAGGGACCCTGTACCCCTTAACTCAAGAAGGCTGTGAACAGGGAAATTCCCTTCCCCACTTCCTGTCCTTTAGGTTGAGATAGACAAAGAGATAAACCTTCAGGCCACACCTTGATAGCCTAAGCCCTGAGGATCTCAGGCAGACCCGACACCCACAGAATGCCTGAGTATCCACCTCACACACTCATAGTGATAAAGAGTATAAAAACCCCTGAGTTGAAGCTTTCAGGGAGCAACTGCTAGAGTTGTTCCACTCATGCTGCCATGCTGTGTCTTGGGAGCAACTCCCCTGCCCCAACTCCAGGGTTGCTCCACTCATGCTGTCTTGTTGGCCATTAATCCTATCTACTAATAAATCTTTCTTTTAACTTTTAAGCTAAGTTTGGAGTCCTCTCATTCTTGAGAAAGGTTTCCTTTCTGAACCCAGGGGTTCCCCACCCCCATAACATTCTGACTCTTAATATTACCAGAGAGAGATTTCAAAAATAGGAAAATAACACAATTGAAAATATTATTTATAATTATTATAATTATTCATGCAATTTTATATGTAAAGTCCTTAATCCAGTTTGGAGAAATTATTAAAACAGCCTGTAATTCCTATTAAAAACAAGCATTTGGAAGTCAATTTACATATACATGTATATAAATATATGTATATATTTATTTTAATCCACCTTCTTTACAAGTCATCATTTTGGTAAGCTTGCTCAGCTATGTACTTGTGATTTGTGTAGGAGTATCCTTTTCTAAATCCTATAAAATGTAAACCTACCAGAGGCTGGAAGAGAGGGAGCAATCGTTTCTTTCGAAACTAAGCCATTTCTTTCTAAAACTATATCAGATTCTGGGATTTGTTCTCATGAATAAAAATATGCCATCAAGAGTGGTATTTCCTGATGGTTACTGAGTTAAATCCAAAGACTCTCTGAGACCATGAAAGCTGGGTCTCTGTAATTTTAGGACTGAGCATGGAGAGACTGACCAGTAGGGCATCACCTTTGTCAATGTGGAATCTAGAAGCCCCAAACTTGTAGTCAGAAGGATTTCATGAACCCCAGTTTACTTAGCTTTAAAGGTGAAAGCCTCAGGTTTGACCTTGTCCCTTGAGAATTCCTCCCTGAGGGAAAGTTCGAATTCACTAGTCTCAGACTAACAATAGGCCTTAAAGGAGTTTAGCTGGGGATGGCTAATCCCATCAGATATTAAGTATCTCTTTTGCCACATTGGTTTCTCCCATCAGGCCAAAGTCCTTTGCCAAGGGTGGCCCATCCCTTGGCTAGATCTTTCCCTTTTTGTGACCAGTGCAAAGCATCAGCCCCTCACCATTATTCCTGTCTGGGACTCCTCATTTTTCTTTGTTAGCATTGTAAAGTCAATCAACTATCCCTCTCATCCTTAGTCCCCATGGTCCCCTAGAAAGGTATTTAAGCTTCCCAACTTCAATGACTCCTTGGAATTGTCCAATGTAGTGTGGGTTGGCTATCCCAGGGGTCAGGGACTAGAGCAACCAGGGTTCAGTCCTCAGATTCTGCATAGGCGTGTGGCTCACAGCTCTGTGTAGAGGCCTAACTCAGCCCTGTACCCCTTTCCTTACTTAAAGAGTGGCTTTTTTGTCTATTTAATAGTTGTGGTTTTTTTCCAGTCAACACTTTGAATAAAGTCAGAACTTGGTGAGTTCTCCTGGGTAGTCCAGGCCATCCATAAACTTAAGGGTCTGTGGTTGGCTTTAGCCAGAGAAAATTTAGGCAGGATTATGTAATATTGGAAATTTGGGGACCCTCAAACTGATTTTGAGGTACATGATATAAACTTAGGGGACTTGAAAACTACATTTCCCATGATTCCTCTTATGTAATACAGGTGGGCAGGAAGTGTGATTATGTAGACAGAGGTATAAAGTCTCTGAACTTGATTGGGATGCTCTCTTTCCTACGAAGCAGCAAGAGTGAAGGTATGGCGGGCATTTTGAATTAGATCTTAGGCATGTGGCTTTCTTAATTAACAATATGGATTACAGTAAAACATTAATATTTTTAAATATATCCATCTATATCAATATTATTCGTAACAGTTATGGCAACCACTTGAAGTTTGGAAATTGGACTCTCAATTTTTCTGATAACATAATAAGCCAAGATTTTGCCATGATTTTCTACTCTCCCCCCCCACAGGAGGAACTCCGAGAAACCTCTGGATCCTTTCTGGAGCCTCAGATCTGCTCTTGTGCTATTTTTGGCCACTTTGCTCAGTTCTTTTGAGCAATTTTTTGAAAGGGGAAAAGTTATTTTTCTGCACCCCACTATTTTCCTTTGAGGAACTTTTCAGAGAAAGGGGAAAGTGGCTTTGCTCGCCATGTTTTTGCTGATAGCAGCAGTTTATTTTTGCCTGCCAATTATTATCTTTTCGATTTCCTTGGACGCTGCCAGCCAGCTGAGCCCAACCCACCCTGGGGGGTCAGGGAAGCCGCTTCTGGCTTCTGACCTTACCCCGGAATGCCAGTGACCTGCCTGCTGCTGTTGCCTCTGCTGCTGATTCCTACTAAAATGCTGCTGCTGCTGAACCAGCCACTGCCTGGAACTCCTCAGAGGACCCCAGCTGTTCTGCTGCCTGACATTTGGGAAGTAAAACCTCCCCCCCATTTCTTTCTCATTGTACACAACTGGGACTTTCCCAGGGGTGTTTCCTTGTAGACATTAATGACTTTTAACCTGAAGGGAGCTTCTATTCTATTACCGCCCTCCACTTGGTTTTTCTAAAACCTGACCTAGTCCTCCCCCACGAGCCCTCCACGTGGGATCTCCAACCTGCAGCTTTCTAGCCCCTACCCCAGATGGCTTCCACATAGGCCCTAGATTTTACTCTTTAAACAGGAAGTAGAATGGCAAGCGTGGGCCACATGGCCCATTTCAAACTATTCCTTGCAATTATCTTGCCTGAAACTCAAGGGAGGAATTCACCCCTACCCCACCCCCCCCAAGCTGGCCTGCCCAAGACTCTGAACTATATACCCTTATGGAGTCATCCACACTGTGCTCAGTGCAGAGCTCAGTTAGAAGGAATTTAAATTGGACCAGAGGTGGATTTTAAACCTCAGATGAATTTTTTTAAACGTCTCTGTATCTTATTGTATTTTGCTGATTAATTTTGTGAATTAATTTTGTTGTTTTATTGATTTTTCTGTTGCACTGGATCATTTTAAGCTACTGAAGTTTTGGCTGCTAGATTAATTCTGTTTATGATTTTATTAACTCCCAAGTATGAACAAATCTATTAGAATTGGTAAAAAAGGTTTTTGACTGCATTGCTTATAATTTGTTCTTTATATTATTGTATTTCCTGATTTCTTTTTTTTCTTTAAACCCTTAACTTCTGTATATTGGCTCCTAGGTGGAAGAGTGGTAAGGGTGGGCAATGGGGGTCAATTGACTTGCCCAGGGTCACACAGCTGGGAAGTATCTGAGGCTGGATTTGAACCTAGGACCTCCCGTCTCTAGGCCTGACTCTCAATCCACTGAGCTACCCAGCTGCCCCGAATTTCCTGATTTCTTTAAGGTTTCAAATTTTTTAAAGTTTACCTGTATTAATCTAATTGTTATCTGTACAATTATGAACATCTTAAGCATTTTTTAAGTTGTAAAAAGCCTATAAGCCTTATGTGTACTGGATACTGGATTTGTCATCTCAACTATAGGATCACATGCCTTAAGTTTTTATTCTATCTTGATAATTGTGTACAACCTTGAAGATTTTAATGCCTTGAGAATTTAAATTTAAATTTTATGAGGTCTTTAGAATTGACTTTAAATGCCTAGTACCTTTCTGTATGAATGATAAGGTTTTATATATTTATTATAAAGAATGTTGTCTTAAAGGGGTAGAGGAAACAAATGGAGGTTTCCTGCCCAAGCTTTTGTCTATTACACAGGAAGCCAGGAGAGCTCCTGTATGCTTGATGTTTTGTCTCTATGTTTTAGCTTGCTTTCCCATCAGAAGGATCTAGAATTCCTGAGGATAATTTAGACCCAGAAGGCTTTTTTTTAATCAGATTTTTTTAGGCTCTGCCCCACAATTGCATTGGAGGCAGTAATAGAATTGGTTAAGAAAATATCTTAGCCAAGGTTGAATGATTTACTATATCTGTTGAATTTGTGACAAGTATACAATTTTTAAACATCATAGCAAGTGGTTATAATAATGGGTTTGTTTGCTATTGTCTTTAAATGTATTATTGGAAATTATGGTACTTTATTTGAATGTGCATTATGAATCTGCTATTTTGTAAAAACCATTTACACTCATAGTTCATGCAAAAGCTTAACAGGAAATGGATCTCATTTTTGGGTGAAAAACCTTTCACTAATTCTATGCAATATATTTATATATATGTATACATACATATATATATGTATATATATATATAAAATTTTAAAAACATTCTTTTATTATTTTTTTCCTTGTAAGTGCAATACAATTTGTTTTTCTTTTTTTTCTTTCTCATTTTTATACTTGAAAACATTGTATTTTTCCCTGAATTTTTAAATTTTCTTATTGCTTTTCCTTTTAATTTTTTAATAGAGCAATTGACTCTTTTTCCTTTTTTTAATTTTTGTACTGAAAGTACATATAATCAGTGTTAATCTTTTTTGATTTTACAGTAATATGTGTAATATAAATATATATTTGCTATAATATTAATGCATACCCCAAAAGCCTTAGATTATGGTAACCTGCCAATTATTGGTAAATATTATGGGACTATGATTAATGTCTCTCTGTCTGATTCCATGAGAAGGGAGCAAAAAGAGCCACAAGGTCATGGAGACCTACTGAGAATCTGCAAAGTGCCAAGGAGCAAAAGGTCATGCAGACCATGGATTGAGGAAGTTTTATGGCAATACTGAAGGGCTTGAAACTAGTGTTTGAGGTTCAGGGTTGCAGTTTTTCTAACATATGTTAGAGGCCAGACTTCCCCTGAGCTTGATTTCCTAGCGGAGCACCTAAGATTGGTTATCATTATGACTCATCCCTGAGAAGGTGCAGGCAACTCAGACCAGGGAAAGACACTTCCTTTGCACATATATTTGGTCCTGTTATTTCTCTTATGTCTGTATTATAATCTATAATGTAAAATTTTAACTCTTTTGAGAGTAATTTCAGGGGGGAATGTAAAATTCTCCTCAGAAGGGAATGTATGTTTTATAATCTATAATGCAAAGTTTAAATTCTTTTGAGAGTAATTTTTGGATAAGAAATTTGCTATCTCCCTAGAATCCAGACAATGAACCTCTTTGGAGAAGGCATCCTGAATATGCCTGAAGAACCTTCACTGGATCATGAAGATCCAAATGAACTTTGGGGTGCAGTTGATTGAACTATGGGAAGTTAAATGCATTTATTTTAAATGTACACTCTTATGCCAAAGGGGACTGCCCCTAATTGTTTTTTTTTTCAATGGGGCTAGCAATCATTGGTTCATTGTTTTTGTCCTCTTTTCTTTTATCCCCAAATTTCTGTAATTTAAAAGTTATGTTTACAAGAGTGTTCAAGGAGACCAGTCTCTCTCTGCTCTCAGGGGAAAATGTGATATTGGAAATTTGGGGACCCTCAAACTGATTTTGAGGTACATGTTATAAACTTCCTGTGGAAGTTTAGGGGACTTGAAAACTACATTTCCCATGATTCCTCTTACATAATACAGGTGGGCAGGAAGTGTGATTAAATAGACAGAGGTATAAAGTCTCTGAACTTGATTCGGATGCTCTCTTTCCTATGAAGCAGAGAGAGCGAAGGTATGGCGGCCATTTTGAATTAGATCTTAGCAGGCACGTGGCTTTCTTAATTAACAATATGGATTACAATAAACCATTAATACTTTTGAATATACCCTTCTATATCAATTTTATTTGTAACAGTTAGAATTAATATAGGCTGCCCTAATCTGCCAAATAATAATTCCCTTGACTCAATCACTCAACTTGATAAGCAAAAGCTAAAAAAACAAATTAGGTTGGAGAGTCTATGTCATTCTCTGTTTCTTTCTCTTATCTTTTTCCTCAATTCTCTCAGGATAGGCTGATATCTCTCAGGATACATGATTGGCTGGTAGCCTCCTGGATATCCTGCTGAATAAAGGCATTACTTTTACACTTATTTACTTAGGTTGAAACTAGGATAGTGAAGGGAGTTTACATTTAATAAGTATTAAGGTGATCTTCCACAAGGGCTTCTCCTAAGGGACTCTGCTTCTTCTTCTCCTAAGGAAAGACAGCAATCTATGGAGACAAAACACTTTCTCAGAGGTATGAGTTTCTCTAAGCAATAAATCTCTACAGGTTATACACATTGTAAAGTTTTTTTGTTTATAATTGATTTGATTAGAATACATCCTACATTCCCCTCTACTTGCTTCTTTTCTTCTCCTTTTTTAGTCCCACAAACAACAGTATTTATTCATCTGTAGATGTTGTGTGATTCAGTCTGTAGTATTTCACATCTGTTCCTCCACAATCACTTATATTTAAGTTCTACTTTTCTATATCTCTTTGTGTATAGTAGGACCTTGTTTTACACAAACTCAATAAATAAGAATGCAGGTGTATGTAATTGGCAATCTGAAAAAACAAAGGCAGGAAAAGATCAAAATAAAAAATGTTAATTTTGTGTCATTTTCCCAAGCTGCACGAAATCTTGCATCAGTTCATCCAATCATGTTCATTCTTGTCCTAAGAAGTATTAGTGTGAGTCAATTACATTGTTTTGTGCCGATTAGATCTTGTATTAGTCTTGGCCCAGAGTTTTCACTTTCAAGTTTTCACTGGAACTGAAACTTAATATTGATTCCAAGACAGAAGGTAAGGGTTTTAAAAAAAATAACAAATGAAAACCTCCAAATCTTGTCCAAGTCAGAGCAGTGCTTCTCTTTGTTTCATTAATGCTATTTAGTTATTAATAATGACATTGAAGTCAGAGTAGTGAGTCTGGTAGCTCTGATTAGTCTAAGAAAAGTTTTAGGTAGGGTTTCCAGTTCCAGAGCCAAGATGGTGAAGTAGAAGCAGGGAAGTTCTGGAAACCACCATGAGAATTCTATCCAACCAATCTTAAAATAATTTCACAAAATGAATACAGGAATGAGAGAACAAACAAGGAAACAGGGTGAAGCAACTTTCAAGAAGAGAACCAGCAATCAAAGTCTCTCTGTTTGGAGCATTCCAGTCAAGCTAATGGGCTGGTTTGAACGAACAGAAAATTCACTACCGGGGAGGAAGGGGTTCCCTTTACACAATCCCTCTTATGATTCTTTGGGAGATTTACATGCCTAGTCTCCCTAATGAATCATTTCACATAACCAGCTTATATCTCTAAAGATCTCTTACAAGAGGTGCATATAATATAGCACTTTCTAAGAAGAAATTACAATAATTTGAGGGTAAGAGAGAAATAAAAGAGAAAGAAAGTAAAACCAATGATTGGTAGGTACATTGACAAAAAGCCAAGTAGGGGGCAATCCCCTTTGGCATAAGAGTTTACATTCAGAGTAATTCAGAGTTCAACCCCCTTCAGTTCAATTCGCTATATCACAAAGTTCATTCTGGAACTTTTGATGCAGTGTGTGGTTTCTGTAGGCTTCTTTATGGTGCCTTCTTCAAAAAGTTCACTTTCTTGATTTGGGGAGTGAGATTCTTTTCCTGAAATTTCTCTCAAAAATTTTTTTTAAATCTTAGATTTTATGAAAATTATACAGCAGAGAACATCTGAGACATTAAGGTGAGAGGTGAGCACAGAGAGGAGACTACAGCAGCAAGCCAGCAGCAATTTCCACTTACCACATCTACTGTGCCCAAGCCAACATCTAGACCCTTGCACCCTGCCTACGCCAATAGCAGTCCAACCCAATGACATCCCTTAAAGTTCCAAGCAAACTTGCAATGAGGCCTAGAATTCTAGCCCAGGGCAGTCTGTGTTATGCGTGCCCAGAGGAAGGCCAGAAGTCCCAGGCTGGGCTTATAGTGAAGACTAAGATCTCAGTTTGGGGCAGTCCATAGTCTTGAAGTTGGGCTCTCTGATCCTCTTGCCAAAAGCTTAAGGCGAAGCCTAGGGCAGGACAGTCTGCTATATACTATATGCTTGACCTGATCAAGCCAAGAGTAAGACCAAAAGCCTAAAGATTTGCATTATTAGCAGTCTCAGGGGATAATTGAATTCACAGTGGGAGGTGGCTCTCAGAGTTCCCAGCTCACAGACCATCTTACCATCTTGGAAGAACTGAAACCTGCAGAAACCTAGAAATAAGTAGCATCAAGGAAGGACTGAAGTTTAAGAGGGTGGCCTAACTTCCTGAAGAATAGAACGTCCTTTTAAAGACTGGGAAAATAAGCAAACCACTTAACTATTGTGAAGAGTGAATCAAACTTTCTTTGTCTATCAATCAGCAGTTTTAAAGTTACTTGATCAAAAATGTAAGCACTTAACACTAAGTAAGAGTGTTCACGAGTCACTTGTTAAAACTGGGTGACAACTCTAGAGGCAACTGACCACCCCCTGGGCAGTGTTAAGCAAATTGAAAGACTACAATTGGTTCCCATAAAGAGGAGGAAGGGACAGGAAATTATGTGGAAAAAGGACTATAAAAAGTGCTAAACTTTCTGTCCAGGAATCTGTGGCTGATGACTTGCCTCTTGGAGGTGGTTTTGGACTGGGACTTCAGCTTCATCCTGGGACCTTGACTCTTGGACTGCTTCTTGGAGGACTGCTCCTGGATGTTCTCCTTTGGACTTTGGTGTTGGGTGAGTGACGTAAGGGGGAAAAAGGGTTTTTTTTGGGTTCAGTGTATTAAAAGATGGTTGTTAGATGATTGAACTATTATCAATCCTCAATTAAGAATAATCTCAAGACAAAATTGACTTTTATGGAAGTTTATTTACAATTAAGAAGTGAGAGAGGAAATAAGGAACTAAGAATCTAACCCAGTAGGTAATTTACTACGATCCTCTAATTAATCCAGGTAGATCTAATTAACCCTCAGCCAAGAGTCAGAGGGCCAGAGGCCTGGAGGTGAATGAAGCAAAACTTCATTCCGAGCCTATTAAAAGAAGTTTCTTAAGAGAAGTTCAGGAAGATTCAGTCTTTAAACTCACCATGTGGAATTCAAAAGAAAATATTTAAAGTAGTCTCACCAAAGTCTCAGTGTTCCAGCCAGCACTCCTTCACGAACCAGAAGAGCTCCTTCATCAGCCTTGCTCTTCACTAGAAGCCTCCAGCTATCTGAGGACCTTCTCCTTTTAAAGGGGTCCCTTATGTGTCACTTCCTGTGCCATGCCTCCCTCCTAATTTGCATGTCCAATCACAATAGATGCTTCTCATAGAACACCTAGGGGGCGGTCAGTTGATTCTGATTTGTCACTCACTCTAGCACACATGGGTTAGGACCTCCCAGAATTGGAGGTGCTCTCACGTTTGGTGATTAAATCTAAAGATGGCAGTGTAGACTTAATCTAATTATCACAGTGAGTAGCTAAAGACACCACTGAATGTCGGGAAGCCCCTGCAGAGCTGAGTCTCACTTCATTAGAGAAGGGCTAGTAGGCTTGTTAAAACCTATCTCTTTAGGGGCAGCTGGGTGGCTCAGTGGAGTGAGAGTCAGGCCTAGAGACAGGAGGTCCTAGGTCCTAGGTTCAAACCCGGCCTCAGCCACTTCCCAGCTGTGTGACCCTGGGCAGGTCACTTGACCCCCATTGCCCACTCTTCCACCTATGAGACAATACACTGAAGTACAAGGGTTTAAAAAAAAAAACAAAAAACCTGTCTCTTTAGCTACCTTTTTCCATTTTCATTCTTTCTATCTATCTCTTTGTAAATAAAGCTACTAAAGTCATTTTTGATTTAAATTATAATATCTTTAAATCGGTGACTACAATATTACTTTAGAATCCTCATATTTAGTCAAACCCCTAAATTTAAATTCTTAATCTATAGAGAATTTTTATGAAGACAAAGAGCAAGGTACAGACACAGAAGGGGACAGGGAAAGCAAAGAAAACACATGCAAAGTCCAAAAGAAAAATATGAATCAGACTCAGATTCTAGAGCAGCTCAAAAAGGACTTCAAAAATCAATTAAGAGGCAGAGGAAAAATGGGGAAGAGAAATGAAAGTAATGCAAGAAGAAGTGGACCAAAAGAAAAAGGAGGAAAGTTGTAACGTGCCTTGCTATGGTCATATAAGAAATACTTATTAAATAATGGGGTTTGATATTATACACAATTTTCAACTTACATGAAGGAATGTATTGGTTGCATAAATGAGGACCTTCTGTACTTTTAGAAAGAAAACTCTTAATGATACCTCTGTGCTTATGTAATTATTGTTGTGATTTTTAATCCCAAAGGTTTCTTTCCTTTTCTTCTTTTCCTTTTTTTCCCCTGGGGCAATTAATTTCATTATTTGAGTTTTTCTTGTTATCTATATTTGTTCATGTTTTGCATATCTTTTGTTTAGTGTGTTCACAAAGCAAATGCATCAAAAATGTTCTCTTGGTTCTGCTTCTATCACAATATTGCTGTTGCTGTGTACAATGTTCTCTTGGTTCTGCTTCTATCACTCTGCATCAGTTCATGTAGGTCTTTCCAGTTTTTCTGAAATCATCCTATTTATCATTTTTTTGTAGCACAAGAGTATTCTATCACCATCATATACTACAATTTGTTCAGCCATTCTCTAATTGATGGACATTCCTTTAATATTCAATTCTTTGCCATCACAAAAAAGAGCAGCTATAAATATTTTTGTACAAATACGTATTCTTCTTCTTTTTCCTCCTCCTCCTCCTCCTCCTCCTCCTTCTTCTTCTTCTATCTCTTTGGGATTCAGACCTAGTAGTGATATTACTGGATCAAAGAGTATGCATTGTTTTATAGCACTTTGGGCATAGTTTCAAATTGCCCCTCAGAATGGTTGGATCAGTTCACAACTCTATATTTTGCTACATTCCCTCCAACATTTTTCACTTTCCTTTATTATCAGATTGGCCAATTTAGGTATGAGGTGACTTCAGGGATGTTTTAATTTACATTTCTCTAATCAACAGGGACTTAGATAATTTTTAATATGATTATTAATAGTCTTGATTTTTTCATCTGAAAATTGCTTGTTCATATACTTTGATCATTTGTCAATTGGGGAAAGACATGTTCTTATACATTTGACTTAGCCCTTTATATATTTGAGAAATAAGACCATTAGAGAAATTTGTTACAAAATCCCCCCCCCCCCCCATTTTTTGTTTCCCTTCTAATTTTGGTTATATTGGTTTTGTTTGTACAAAACTTTTTAATTTAATTATTATGTATTATATTTATTCATAAAAATAAATAAATAAATAAACTTAATTTGATATAGTCAAAATTATTCATTTTATATCTTGTAATGTTCTCTATCTAATTTTTTATCATAAATTCTTCCCTTCTCCATAGGTCTGACAGGTAAACTATTCTATGTTTCTCTAATTCACTTATTTATTTATTTGGTTGTTTATTTTAAACCCTTACCTTTTCTCTTGGAGTCAATACTGTGTATTGGCTCCA
Organism: Gracilinanus agilis; assembly: GCF_016433145.1. NCBI lineage: Eukaryota > Metazoa > Chordata > Mammalia > Didelphimorphia > Didelphidae > Gracilinanus > Gracilinanus agilis. Next base: position 434,485,295 of record NC_058131.1, read on the forward strand.
AGGAAGAAGAGTGGTAAGGGTAGGCAATGGGGGTTAAGTGACTTGCCCAGGGTCACACAGCTGGGAAGTGTCTGAGGCCAGATTTGAACCTAGGACTTTCCATCTCTAGGCCTGGCTCTCAATCCACTGAGCTACCCAGCTGCCCCACCTCAATTTACTTATAATATCACCCTTTATGTCTAAATCATATACCCATTTTGACCTTATCTTGGTATAGGCCAATGACAGCAAACCTTTTAAAGGGGGCGGGTGATATCCTCAGGCACACATGGAGAGGGGGAGGGAAGCAGCCTGGTCTTGCTTTTCTCTGGCTTTCTAGTAATAAACTCTAGTGAACTCTGTGCTGGGGGACAGTGGATGTGGCTACAGAGAGGGCTCAGAGAGGTTCACCACCATGGTGAACTTATGGTGTGAGATATTGGTCTATACCAGTAATGGGAAAACTATGACCCTCAGGCCAGATGCGGCCCTCTGAAATGTTCTATTGGCCTGAGACATTATTCCTAATCTGACGAATACAATGAGCAGGATACAATACAATGAAACTTCCAAAGAGTTGCCTTACAAATGGACTGACAGATGAGCATTTCCTTTCCTTTAAAACTTTAAAAAGTTTTCCCATCACTGGTCTATACCTTGCCAGCAGTTTTTGTTAAATAGTGAGTTCTTATCTCGAACGCTGGGATCTTTGGTTTATCAAACACTAGATTGCTGAGATCAAATTATTCCTACTCTGTTCCATTGATCCACTATTCTATTTCTTAGCCAGTAACAGATATATTTTTTGATGATTATTGCTTTATAGTACAGTTTGAGATCTTTGAGACCACCATCCTTCACTTTTTTTTATTAATTCCCTTGATATTCTTGATCTTTTGTTCTTCCAGATGAACTTTGTTATTATTTTTTTCTAGCTCTATAAGACTGTTTTTGGCAGTTTGATTAATATAGTACTGAATAAATAAATTAATTTAAGTAGAATCATCATTTTTATTATATTAGCTAGGCCTACTCATGAGCAATTAATGTTTTTCCAATTGTTTAATCTAACTTTATTTGTTTGAAAAATATTTTGTAATTGTGATCATATAATTCCTATGTTTGTTCTGAAGAATAGATTCCCAAGTATTTTATATTGTCTAAGAGTTACTTTATTTTATTCTTCTCTCTTGGAATCAATACTGGGTATTTTTTCCAAGGCAGAAGAGTGGTAAGAGCTAGGCAGTAGGGGTTAAAAGACTTGCCCAGGGTCACAGGCCAGATTTGAACCTAGTTACTTAGTCATCTAGTTGCCCCCTAGAGTTATTTTAAATTGAATTTCTCTAATCCACTTCTTGCTGCTGGATTTTATTGGTAATACATGAAAATGCTGATGATTTATGTGGATTTATTTTGTATTCTATAACTTTGCTAGAGATATTATTTCAACTAGTTTTTTAATTAATTTTTTAGGATTCTCTAAGTATACCATCATATCAACCACAAAAAGTAATAGTTTAGTTTCCTCATTGCCTACTTTAATTCTTTCACTTTCTTTTTCTTCTCTAATTGCTAAAGTTAGCATTTCTAGTACAATATTAAATAATAATGGTAATAATGGGCATCCTTGCTTTACTCCTGATCTTTTGGGGAAGAATTCGTACTTATCCCCATTGTAGATGATACTTGCTGATGTTTTTTTAGATAGATACTATTTACTATTTTAAGGAAAAGTCCTATGCTTTCTACTGTTTTTAATAGGAATGGGTGTTGTATTTTGTCAAAGGCTTTTTCTGCATCTACTGAGATAACCATGTGATTTATGTAAGTTTGGTTATTGATATGATCAGTTATGCTGACAGTTTTCTATATTTTGTTCTTTGTCAGGCCCCTTTTTTAGAATTATATTATTTAGTTTTAATTAATTTTTAATTTATCTTTCCTTGACCTCTTATTGATTTTTTTTTACCCTTAACTTCTGTCTATTGATTCATAGGTGGAAGATTGGTAAGGGTGGGCAATGGGGGTCAAGTGACTTGCCCAGGGTCACACAGCTGGGAAGTGTCTGATGCTGGATTTGAACCCAGGACTTTCTATCTCTAGGCCTGGCTCTCAATCCACTGAGCTACCCAGCTGTCCCCCCCTTATTGATTTTAATTTTTTATTGCATTATGACCCAAAAAGGATGTATTTATTATTTTTACTTTTCTGTCATTGGTGGTGAAGTTTTTATGCACAGGTACTGTTATGAGTAAGATTAGATTAGCTGGTTATTAGATATTGATTATGTATTGATTAGGAAGTACCTAGCAGGAAGGAGCTGGAGCTGGGAATTCCAGGTTGGAATGAAGGAGGAGGAAGTCTGTCTGTGCCCTGAGTGTGGACTCCATGAGTGGTGGGCAAAACTATTGCCAGCCTGGGAGACCTCAGAGCAAAGGACATCCTGCTTCCTGATTTCCCCTGGGATCCTGTGTGGTGTGCCATCTAGCAAAAGGACAAATCTACAGAGCCAAGAGAGGAGGAGAAGTTTGAAAACTGAAGGACAGTGCTTCAAGCAGAACCCTCTCTACTTGGTACCTGAGATCATCTTGACTCCTGGCATCCAGAGATCATCAGTGGATTGCAGTGAGAATCCCAAAGCCACAAAGTCCTAGCTGTACTCAAGCCTGGCAGGTTCCAGGTTTGAGGCAGAAACCCAGAGACTCCATTTATAGCTCCTTGGGCCCTGTTAGTTTAGATCACTTAGATAAGAGTAGAATAAGTCCTCCCATTGCCCTGTGGTTTTATCCTTTAGATTTTAAGTATAGAAATCCTTTCCCACCTTTTAGTCTAACATAATTAAAGCTATTAAGTCCCTTTTACCTTGTTAGCCTGTCATTATACTCTGGTCTAGTGGAATCTGGGTGACAGTTAAGATCAACTGCCATTCCTGTGGAAATCCAGTAAACTCTGGTCTCTTCACCCTGGTCCAGTCTCTCATAAATCTTAGAGTGTGTTCCCACAAACCACTTAGTTTATTGTAATATCCCTGGTGACCCCATTACCTCACATATATTTTCTTACAGTACATGGTCATTTTTTGTGTATGTACCATGTACTGCTGAAAAGAAGGTATATTCCTTTTTTCCCTATTCAGTTTTCTCCAAGGATATATTAAATATAACTTTTCTAAAATTTCATTCACTTCCTTTACTTCTTTCTTATTTATTTTTTGGTTTAGACTTATCTAGTTCTGAGAGGGGAAGATTGAGGGCTCCTACAATTACAGTTTTACTGGTCTATTTCCTCCTTAAGCTCATTTAATTTTTCCTTTAAAAATTTGGAGGCTATACCATTTGGAGCATGTAGGAGTCCAGGCTTATTAATCTTGATATTATTTTAGGAGTACTCAAAAAGATGCCTCTTATGATTGGTTTCTGTAACCTTGAGTTAAATTGAACCTTAGCCTTGTCAAATTCCTAGCCCTTCCTGAGACTACACTCCAGAAGACTGGTCAGTTATCTCAGTCTACCTGTTTTGCCAATAACAATCAATTAATATATGTATCAAACAAGCTTATATGCCTTAGGCCATATGAACTTCTGATCTAGGCATTAGCTACACCTATTGTCTTAAGATTGGCAGTTTGTATCTTAGAATGATTACCTCATAATGTTAATGTATCAGACCACTTGTCTAATTATCATTTTCCCTTTCCCCTATACTGTTGTAACTTCAATAAAAACACCAGCCTAAGGGTTAAGCTCTTAACCATGGAAGCTCTTGACCACCAGAGCTCTTTACTATCAGAGTTCTATGCCATAGAAGCTCTATCCCACCAGAGCTAACTTGCTAACTACTTCATGTCAGAACTTTCTTTGTCTTTTGTGTCTTTATTCTCGCCTTATGCTCTCCTTCCCTTAGACTTTAACTTGTAACCCATTTTTCTCTCAGTCCCTGGTTCCCTTTTCTGAGTGTTCCACCCACTAGGAACTTTTGTGAAGTCAGTGGACATTTTCAGTGCATATATGTTAAATTTTGATATTACTTCATTGTCTATAGTACCTTTTATCAAGATGTAATTTCCTTCCTTATTTCTTTTAATTAGATTTAGTTTTGTTTTAGCTTTGTCTGAGATCATGATTGCTATTCCTGCTTTTTTTTTTAAATCTCAGTTGAAGTCTAATAGATTTTGCTCTATTAGAGCAGACAAATTATTCTTAAGGATCCTAGACTTTGTGATGAAAGTAGATTATACAAAGAAAAAATAGAAGCTGCACAACACATCATGAAGGCTGTACCTACTAAATATCTAGCAAGGTATGATCTGGTGATTATAAATATACACATCTGAAACTCATTATCTTTCATGGCCTGAGAAATATAAATACTTATATTACAAATATAGCCCTCAAATGTTCCAATGAATTAAAACAATAAACCACACTGAAATCCAGGTATTATTAGATACCGACTTATTGGTTACCTAGACATAACAGAGATCCATAACATACTAAGAACAACATTTTAAAAGACTATACCACATACTTATACACTATACCACATAATTAAAACTCCAAATTGTATGGAATGAAGATCTTTAAAAATTCAGAGACTTACAGCTTTGAGAGGCAATTAGACTTTTTGAAATGTATCCTGGTCAATGGTAGTACCATATTATCAAATATAAGACTGGTTATCCTTGCCCCAGTGAAATTGAAAATAGAGGGGCAGCTGGGTAGCTCAATGGATTGAGAGTCAGGCCTAGAGACGGGAGATCCTAGGTTCAAATCCAGCATCAGACACTTCCCAGCTGTGTGACCCTGGGCAAGTCACTTGACCCCCATTGCCCTCCCTTACCACTCTTCCACCTATGAGCCAATACATAGAAGTTAAGGGTTTTAAAAAAAAGAGAAATTGAAAATAGATTCCTCCTCCCCCTCACCCTCCTTTAAAGTCCTTACTGGTAAAATTTGTAAGAGTTTAATTTCTTTATTCCTATGGGCCCAAGTCCAACCACAAAGACTCAAATCTGTGAGTTTTGTGAGTGATCACGGAGAAAGATAAGTTAACCTGGTAATAGGATGTTTATCCACCATGAGATACTCCAGGAAATATGAGTCAATCTGTTCATAAGATGTTGGTCTACCATGAAACATCCCAGAAGATGCTAGTCAATTCTTTATTTTTCCGTTTGTCCTGGGTTATGGAAATTTTCCCTTTGAGTCGAAGGAAAACCCGGTCAGTTTAGTTTGCATCACTGGACTGTTTCTGGTAGCTTATTTAATTCACTGTATAAAAGAGCTTCTCTGACTGCCAGATGTATCCTTGGCTACTGAAGAGCCTTGACTCCCTTTTATTGGCAATTGCTAGCTTTAAAATTTTTTTTAAATTGCTATCTTTGCTCAGAACTTTGTGCCTCAATTTTTCTTTAATACAGATTTCTGTCATGACAATTGACAAGCCAGCTAGTAGCTGAGTAATAGAACCTCCACCCTATATTTTTCTATTTGTCAATTCTTATAGCACAATAGTATTCCTCAACAATTATGTGTCACAATTTGTTAGTGATTCCACAATTGATGGATATGGCCTCAGTTCCTAATTCTTTGCCAACACAAAAAAAAATATACTATAAATATTTTGATGCATGTAGGTCTTTTTCCTTTTCCTTTATTTCTTTTGGGATACAGACATAATAGTAGTATTGCTGAGTCAGGAGCTGAGTGACAAGACCTCCACCACATTCTCAGCTGAGAATTTTTCAGAAAAAAATGGAAGTCATTCTCCATGAGCTCCCTATTTTTCTCTTTTCCTCATTTCATATCATTCATATTCCTTCTGCCACTATCTCCTTCTTTACTCCTGTCTCAAATGAAGAGATGGCTTTACTGCTTACCAGGGCTAACCCCAATACCCATAGAAGCAATTGTAATTCCCTTAGTCTCCTCCAATATTCTTCCCTCTATCCTCTTTATTCAATCTCTCCCTGTTTACTGGCTCCTTCTCTACTGCCTACAAACATGTCTACCTCTACCTCACCTTAAAAAAACCAAGGGGGTAGCTGAGTGACTCAGTGGATTGAGAGCCAGGTCAAGATCCTAAGTTCCAATCTGGCCTGAGACACTTCCTAGCTATGTGACTCTGGGCAAATCACTTAACCCCCAATGCCTACCCTTACCACTCTTCTGTCTTGGAATCAATACAAAATATTGATTCCAATGTAGAAGGTAAGGGTTATTAAAAAAACAACCAAAAAAACCCTTATTTGATCCTTTAATTCCTGATACTGTCTTTCTGCCCAGTGTGGTTAAACTCTTTGAAAAAGTCTCTTCTACCATTGAAAAAAGTTCTCATCTCCATTATCTATCTACTTACTCTTTTTTTTTTTTAATTCTTAATTTGGCTTCTTACCTCGTCATTCCATGGAAACTGCTCTTTCCAAAATTACTAATGTTCTTTTTTAAAAAATATTCTTTTTGATTACATTTTGAGTTCTGAATTGTCTCTCTCATTCCCTTTCAGCCCTGCATTAGAGAAGGCCAACATTTGATAGAGACAGATAATGTGGAACCATACAATACATAATTCCATATAGTCAGTTGCTAGAGGTAGGTAGCATTTTCTTTATAAATCCTTCAGAGCTGATAGCAATGATCATATCACTTATACTAGCTTAGTTGCAGTGCTCTTTGAACAATATTGCTGTTACTGTATATAAATAACACTGTGCACTATACAACACTATACAACACAACTGTATACAACAGCAGGTCTTGGATCTGCTCTTTTCACTCTACATTATTCCATTCAAGCCTTTCCATAATGTCTTAATTGTCCGGCCCAATAATATTTTCTCAATACTTATTCTCCTTGACCTCTATGAAACTTTTGTCACAGTTGATCAACCTCTTGGACTGGATACTCTCTTTTCATTCTCCTTCCTATCTGACCCCTCTTTTCCAAGACTCTTTTAATGGATCCTCATCCAGATCACTCCTAATTATAGGTGTTGTCTGGAATTCTACCCTGGGTGCACTTCTCTTTTCCCTTTATACTACTTCAATGGTGATTTCATAAGCTTCCATGGATATTATTACCATTTTATGATGATGATTTTCAAGTCTACCTCTCTTGACCCTGAATTCTCTGCTGACTTCCAATCTCCTATCTCCAGTTACCTTTAAAAGACATTGGAACTGGATGTCCAGTAGACATCTTTAATTCATGTCCAAAACTGAACTAATTTATCTTTCCCCCTAAATTTTTCTTCATATACTATCTTTATTATTTTAGAAGGCAACATACATCCTCCTAAGTCTCCTCAGGTTTGCAACCTAGGTTACTTTGTGATATCTTACTGTTTTCTCCCATACCTAATCTGTTGCCTAATAAAATTTTTAAGTATTTATGGGAGAAAAGAGGTAACACCTTTGCAACATCTCTCTTATAAATCCTGCTTCTCTCCTCTGACATTGCCACTACTCTGGAGCAGATCCTTATCACCTCAAACCTGAACTTTTGCAATAGCCTTCTGGTGTATCTGTCTTCCTCAAGTCTCTCCCCACTCTAATTCATCCACCATTCAGCTATCGAAGTGATTTTCTAAAGTGCATGTTCAAATTCTGAGGGACTTATGAAAAAGAATGCTATCCACCTCCATCTCTCTCTCTCTCTCTTATTCCACATGAGTGGCTTGGGTTTAGCTTTCTCTCTGGACTCTAGCCTTTTAGTTTCCCTTTTGCTTTAAATTAAGTTTAAAAATATTATTAAATATAATACTTGGAATATTGGAGATTAATTTTAAAACCTACAGATGGTACAGATAATATTGATAAACACTTTTTGGGGTGGGGAGTGTGGGGTTGAGTTTCATTGTGATAAACACTTTATTAATTGCAATTAACAGGTTAATCTCATATTTTAGAGGTCAAGTCAACAAGCTTAAGTGCCAGGCCCTATGCTAAGTGTTGGGGATAAAAGAAAGGCAAAAGGAATTTCCCTGTATTTCAAAGAGCTCAGTTTAATGAGAGAGACAACTTTTAAAACATCTATGTATACAGAAGGATAAATCCGTGGGAGGAATAGCAAAGAGATTATAGTTTGTGGAGAATTGGAAGAGATAAAAAATTGTAAAGGTAGGTTGAGATCAACATATGAAAGGCTTTAGAAGCCAAAATAGAGGATTTGTATTTGATCCTTGAGGAAAAAGCCACAGGAGTATACCAAATGAGGAGGAAGGAGGGAGGTGATATGGTCAGATTCTGGCATTTGAAGAAGTTTACTTCTTCCTAAGAGGAGGCTTCAGTATGGACCAATAAGGCCAATTTATAATAGGTTTTAGCCTTGCTACTGGCTTAGGTAATTCAGTAAAGTGTTTTGAACTGTATGCTTTAGTTTTTCCATATGGAAAAAAAGGGATATTTTACCTTCCTCAGCTCCAAAAGAATAAATTTCTATGAAAATCCACAAATCATGTACAATGTAAGACAGAAACTGTTTTATGAGGTGGCTTGGTAAAGCTAAGATCTATTCAAATTCTGCCTCAGGTGCATACTGTGACCTGTACAAGTCATTTAACTTCTTCCAGATTCAGTTTCTTTACTTGTAAAATGGGGGTATAATAAGCTGCATTTATAGGGCTGCTGGGAGAATGAAATAACACATGTAAATGCACTGTTAGCTTTTATTATAATATTATTAGCAATAATGTTATAATAACTCATTATTACTATTATTTGTAGTCTTAGAGCCTAATAGAATGCTTTGAATTTAGTAGGTTTTCAATATACATTTGTTGATTTTCAATGAAGGTGAATTATTTCTCAGATATTTATGAAGCACACATTACTATATATCCTCTTTACTATATCTCAAATGGAGTGCTCAGTTTATGTAATGACAAATTTCTAGAATTTATAACAATTCAAATTTTGGCTTGTGGTTTGTTTCCATACCTTTTTTCCTACCCTTTTGTAGAGGTTACCTCAATGGTATTAGCCATATTGTGTCACTTCTTCGTAACAGATCAGTATTATAAATCAGTCAACAATTATTAAGTGCCAGTTATTTGTGAGGCACTGTGCTGAGGGCTGGGAAGGGGAGACAACATACAAATAAATATATGCAAAGTAAGCTCTCGAGGATAAACAGGAAATAACTAAAGATTGAGAGCAAAAGAATTAAGAGGGGTTAGGGAAGGCTTCTTCTACAAGGTGGGGTTTAGCTGGGACTTCCAGGAAGCCAGGAAGGTCAGTAGATAAAGCAGAGGAGGGAGAATATAACTGTCATGTGGGACAGTCAGAGAAAATGCCCAGTTGAGAGATGGAGTGTCTTGTGCCTAGAACATCCAGGAGGCTAGTGTTACTGGAGGGAAAAATGTAGGGGAGTAAGGTATAAAAAGACTGGAAAGGTTGGAGGAGGCTAGGTTATGAGGGCTTTGAATGCCAAATGGGACATTTTGTATTTGTTCCTGGAGGCAACAGGGAGATAATAGTTTATTGAGAAGGGGAGTAACAAGATCAGGCCTATCACTTTAGTGACTTAATGGACTGGATTGGATTGGGGGCAGGCAGACCAGTAGGCCATATTGTAATAATTCAGGTGTGAGGTGATGAGGGCCTACACTAAAGTGGTGGCACTGTCAGAGGAGCAGAAGGGGGTTTAAAGGAGAAATGTTGTGAAGGTGAAATCGGTAGGCCTTGGTGATAGCTTGGTTATCGGAGACAGTGAGGAATTTCACATGGCTCTGAGTCTCTGAGGGACTAGGAGGATGGTGCTGCCTTCTATAGTAATAGGGAGAAAGAAAATGAGTTCTGTTTTGGATATACTAAGTTTAAAATGTTTTCCAAAAGGCAGTTGGAGATGCAAATTAGAGGTCAGCAGAGAGACTGGAGCAGGAAAGGCAGATTTGAGAATCATCAGAATACAAAAGGAAAGTATATAAAAGATCCAACAAAAGAGAAAGAGAACGAATGGTGAAACATGTAGGAAGAATGCCAGGTGAGAATGGTGTCCTGAAAAACCCAGAGATGAGTATGTGGAGTTATCAACAGTGTCAAGAATGGGGCAGCTAGAAGGCTCTGGATAGAGAGCCAGGCCTAGAGAAAGGAGGTCCTGGGTTCAAACGTGACCTCAGACACTTTCTAGCTTTGTGACCCTGGGCAAGTCACTTAACTTAGCCCTTGTCATTCTTCTGCCTTGGAACCAATATTTAGTATTGATTCTAAGATGGCAAGGGTTTAAAAAAACCCCCAGACAAACCTGTGTCAAGGGCTGCAGAGAGATCAAGGAGAATCTGCATTTGATAACTTGATAGAGAGCAGATCTGATAAAATAATAACATTGGGAGACAGCCTTATAGAAAAGTGAGAGGAGAGAAAATGGAAGTACCTAGTGTAGATGGCCTTTTAGAGGAGTTTAGTTAAAAAGGACAAGAGACATAGGATGAAAGATAGCAGGGAAGAAGGTTCAAGTGATGGTTTTGTTTCAGAATAGGGGAGACAAGAGCATGTTTCCAAACAGTAAAGAATAAGTCAGAGAGGGAAGAGACTGAAAATTAGTGAAGAAGTGGGGATGGGAGAGGAGGCAATTTGTTGGAGAAGACAGGATGGAGTGGATCACTTGAACAGGTAAATGTTAATCTTAGTACAAAGTAAGGCTATTTCGTCATGTGAAATAGAGATAGAAGATAATGGCAGAAGGCACTTTCTACTCCTATACTGATATTTTATCTGGTCATTTTAAACAAAGTTTTCCTTTTGAATTTCTAATATCCCTGGCATACAGTAAGCACCTAATAAATGCTTGTTGATCGATTCCACCATTTTAAGTAAATAAAGTCCGATATTTTATTACATAGTGAAACTGAAGGTAAAATAACTTCAGTGATCACAGGTCCAGCAGTAGGACTTGAGGATAGTGATCCCTAGTTATCTTTATCACAGTGCTTTTTTGAAACTGGATTTTTATTTTAGCTATTTGCAATTTCCTATTGTATGAACTTAAAAGTCTTTTAAGTTATCACTTCCATCCCCATCCCACAGCTTTGGACTGGACCTTGGGTTGAAATGGAGTTTTGATGCCTTGATTTGCTCAGAACCAGGCTTCCATACCACTTTTTTTGGTAATCTCCATACTACACCACATGTATACAAAATGATTGCCCCCTCCTCCACATCCCATTTGTGTTGCTTTCTCCATTAGAATGTATGCTTCCTTTCACTGACACTTAAGTACTGGGCTTTAAACAGTAACTACTCAATTGTAAATGTCTTTGAAAATTTGCTTAAATTTGATTCACTATTATTTTGCCTCACATAAATTTAGTAAAAGTATAAAATTAATTCCATTTTAAGACCTCTATCTAGTGTGTAATTTAGTCCCAGAAAGTTGCTTGGGGTACCTAGAAGTTAAGTGATTTGCCCATGGTCACACACAGCTGTCAGATATAGAACATGGTACTGAAAGGGAAAGTAATAAAATGTTAGATTAAATATTGCTGCTTAATAATAAGCACAGAGTTAAAGTTAAATGCTTTGTCTTATTGCAATAAGATTATTTTTAAAAAGCATGGCATACAAGCAGATGTATTTGTATTTAAAAAATTTTTGAACACCTGGCATTGTTGGCATGTTAACCAGTATCATTACAGGACAAGCCCTATAAATCAGGCAACATTTAGTGCAAGAATGTGTTTGGTGGATGGAGTGCCAGTCTTGGAGCAAGACAGACCTTGGTTCTGACCCGATTAAGACAAAACTATGTAATACTGGGCAGGTGGTTTGTATACACTGTATTTGTATACATGAATCTTTTCTATTAAGTCTTAAAGAGTTGCTGGGGCACTGAAAGTGGTGCTTATGCTACCCAATGCCTCATAAGTGGACAGAGCCAGTATGCAGACTGCAGTTCTTGATCTGCCATGACAGACTGACTAATCCAAGAATTAACTATACATTATTTCTCTTGTGGATCTATGGACAGCCTGCTGAAGCCTAGGAAACCTTTCTTAGAATAATTTCACTTTGTATAATTATAAATGAAGAAAATGTAAAATTTCAGTTAGAGGTTAGTGAAAATAAATTACTACTCACCACCCAAGTGCATAGATTTCCTTAAATCTATTCATGGAACTGTTGGTCTTTTTTTAATTCGATTCTGTTATAAATAACAATTTCCACTCTAAGGTCTACAAAGTCTTTTATTCTGAAATAGGTAAAAGCATTTTTATTTTAATTAGTCATTTTAGGGATGAAGATACCAATGCTCAGAGAGATTTAAGAACTTGTCCATTACTAAACAACTTACATATTGCTTCCTTGTGTTTTTCTGATTATAATTCCGTTTTCCTGGTCTGCCCCAAATATGGGATTAGAAATACTTATGTGACATCTGGCAAGTCACTTAAGTACTCTAGGTCTCAGTTTCAGCTGTACAATGAAGGAACTGAAATAAGTGAGGTAAATTCCAGCTTTAAATGCTATGATCTTATTAAGTGTACCCTGAATATTGCATGAACTATCTATAAAGAATAAAAAAATACTAGCCTGGGCATTAGTATCCTAGGCTTTATTAACTTAGTTGTATGACCTTGGAAAAATTATTTAATTCTTTCTCCATTTGTAAAATGACAAAAGTTGGACTATATCTCAAATTGTATCAAACTGGCTATCTTTTTGCCTTTGTTTCAGTTAACATATAGCCCAGTATTTGACACAAAAAAGTTGCTCATTAAATGGCTCTTGATGACTGACTTACTTTTTCCTTAAAGTAAAAAGAAGTTTATCAATTCTCTAGTGTGGGGAGGCACTGAAAACAGATTTGTTAAAAATGATTACTGTTTAGTAGCAATAATTTAAATAAAAAAACACATGAAATTAAAACCAAGAACAGCATTAATGTTGGTAAAAAAAAAGTTTTTCTATCAGTTGCTTTTCAATTTTGATGAGCCTTCACCACAGAAAAATTACATTTTGTGAACGTAAATTCTTACAATATATAGAACATACACACATTACAAAGTGTGAAATGGTATTTTATCCTTGAAATAAAATTGTAGTTTTACTAATTATTCATTGTGAACAATAATATGCAAATATATTTTTCAGCACCAGTTAAATATAATCTTGAAATTCAATTTTATAGGATTACAATGTTATCTATGCCCATTAGGGAAACCTTTTAATATTTACTTAATAAATCTATCATTTGAAGCCAACATTCCATGACAATGCTGCTAATAACTAAAATTTAATTACTTCTCCAAATATCTTATCACAGAACATTATTTTCAATGAGAAATCCATAAAATAAGGCTAACTATTAAAAAGTTAGGTATTCCTTTATTTTAACTTTAGAAGGATCTTCTTTGTTATTTCACTATTGAGGAGACATTTTATGTTTAAGAACACTAAAGCAAAATAAATATTTTATATAATGAACAGAATCTAGATAGCTAAAACTATTCCTTGAGTATAAACTTACAAAGAAGTATCTTATGTTCAATTAAAATATTTCCTCATCTTGTTATTATTTCTACAAAATTTTGGTCAATACTAGAAATATATTCAGGTAGATTTTTGTGCCAGACATTTGCTGAAACAATAGGTCTAACTAATGAATCTCAGATTTAAAAAATAGAAGGCAATCAAAATTTACTCAATGTTACATTAAGAAAAGCTTCCACAGAACAATAGTGAAACAGTCCCAAAGGTTTAAGAAAATACTGATATTTAGAGTACAAATGACCACAATGTCAAAAAAGACAAACTTCAATAATGAACACAACACATGAGCTTGGGATTCCTTCCTTGTTCTACTAATATGGAATTTAGTCTTTATAGACATAATATATGTTGGAAATCTGTTGAAGTCTCATTTCATCATGGGAGGTTGCTTCTTCCCTTCAATGGATCTCTCTGGTCTGTAGCTTCTTGAGCACACTGTAGTCATTGTACGATTTCAAAGTAGTGTAATATTGCCAAGATATGTTGAGGCATGAAGATATATCCAGTGTATAATGCCATTCCAACAATAGAAATCAACATGGAATCTGAATAGTAATTAAGGAAAGCTATTAGGTAGTTCTAACAAAGCTAATTTAAAATATATTATAAAGATGTACAGTCTAAAAGTACTTTCAAAATTTTAAATGAGGCTAGCTTCATACAAAAATAATCACAAAATGGCAAAGCATCAAAAAACAATAAGGGATGTAATTTAAAAAGAAGATAATCTACAACATAAAGATACATTACTTCAATTCTCAATCTTTTCAATACATTTCACAAGTATTTCTATATAGCAGGAAAATCTTGAAAAACCACTACTTCCAAAGAACTAAAGATGCTTCTAATTACTGAGGGCCATGGAAAACTTGCACAGTGGATGTAAAATAGAACCATAAGTTTACAAAGAAAAACAATTTTATTTAAATAGTAATAAAAAATCAAAATAATAAAAAACAAGTTCATGAGCAATAGGTTAAATACTCCTGCCGGTCAGAGAAGAAGACCTAGAACAGAAACTTGGGAAACATCTACAGTTATAGGTCATGATAATGAGTCAATAAATAAAAGATATAAAGAAGGAATGGTTAGGTAGAATGAAAAAAAAGGAAGAACTGTCCCAAAAGTTTATAGAGGTCAGAGGATCCAGAAAGAGAGGGGATATTAAATGTCAAATTCAGGAGACAAACTGAGAAGGAGGTACATGGAGAAAAGATAATCTGATTTGGTAATTAAAAGAGTACCTTGGGAAAGAACTGTTTCAGCTGAAGGTCTAAAACAAGAATGCAAGGGGTTGAGGAGTAGGGGAGAGGAGATATTGCTAATTCCACACCTAGTACTATACACCAATCCACTTACAGACAAAATGGTTAATTTGTCTGTCACCTACATCCATATAAAAAAATTGAGACCTATAAGAAAGTCCATAGCGTTTCATCTAAACCCCCTGATGCTTATTATTTGTAGGTAAGCCACTCAACTGATCTTAATTTTTCATTTGTAAAACAAGAGGGTTGGAGTAGCTAACATGTGAGGAGCTTTCAAAATCTAGATCTATGATCCTATGATGCTTGTAGAAAATTTATGTTAAGGTATGGTCAAGAATGTCACAGAATGGGCTATAATTTCTAACAGTGATGGGAGTATCAGTGATGCCACAGGTTTTCACTGAAGTACAGAAATAAAGGAAGAATGAAATAACTGGAATAATGGTCAATATATAGCAGATTGGCAAAACTGATGAAAAAGGAAAATGACAAATACTGGAGGTGCTATGGGAAAAAGAAATTATGCCAAATAACCCTGGTGGATCCTGGACTTTTAATCACTTATCTTCTGAATAATTCCCATAGCACCTCACTAGGGTGTTTGTGATTTAAGAAGCACTGGCAATGCAAGCTTATTCTCTTTTTTCAAAGCTGAAGCCTCCTAATGAAGTTTTACATATAGGTTTGGAGTTTGCAGCAGTGTTTATAAAGTATACTTTATAAAAGGACAGGTTAAAGGCTATGAAGAAAGAAAAAAATTGGCTTTGGAAGAGTTTGGAGAGACCAGAAGTACAGTACTGATTATAATTGTGTGATATGAAACAGCAGGACCCAGAAGAGAAAGACAGAAATGAGATCTTAGTTCAAAACCTTCTCAAAGAACCTTTCAACATTATCTTAGGGAACTCCTCTTCAAAATCACTTGATGGGGCCAGCTTATGAAGAAATTCAGTTGTATATTGAAATATCAAGCCCACAAGGGCAAGTCTGATAAAGATAAGAGAATAGCTTCAAGCGTCGGCCCTCATCATTTTTAATCATAACAATTTTAAATGGAAAGTAAAGTTTGTGAAGAGTACGATAAAAGTGCTGAAAAAAGAAGTGGTCACTAGATTGTAAAGAACTATAAATGCCAACATATATATAACCTACAATCAAATTGCTTACTATTTAGAGGAGAGAGGAGAGAATTGGAACTCAGAATATTAAGAATGTTTAAAATTGTTTTTAATGTAATTTGTTGAAAAATAAAACATCACTGAATTTTTAAAAAGAGCTGTAAATGCTAGGGCAAGTGGTCTGAATTTTTTGAGATTTATGAGCAGAACTGAGACATGGCTTGATGTGTGACTTACTTTGGAAGTTGTATGAAGGAAGGATTAGAAAGGATACAGTGGAAACTGAAATATCAATTAGGAACTTACTATATTCTCTAGGTTCTAGTAAGTCACAAAGCTCTAATGTAGGTCTGAAGTCAGAAAATACACCTTTTAAAAAACTCTCTAATAAAATATCTTATAAAAGCAGTTTTGTTGAAACATACCAACCAGTGATGAAAAATATGTTTGCTGCAGTACCTAAACACAGGACAGGCTACAGAAACAAATCATTTAGTTGTTATTTTTCCAGGCTATTAAAATAATAATTACATCAATCTATCTGTCAAATTAATCACTCAGTTATTCATGCTAATTGGACGGTCCTAGGGCCTATACAACAAAAAATTTGCTTGTTCGAATTTCAAAGTATTAATAATATACTGAAACCTCATTTTTTTCATATCAAACAATAATATCATGTAATTGACAAAGAACTAGAAATCCAGTCAAATGACAGCATTCTCACTTTCCACTTCCAAGTTAGAGATTGATTGCATTACCCTTCAAACCTGCCAAATTTGCTTTCAGCTAAGAACCTGGCCTAACGACATATCCCCTAATATTTTTCAGATGATATCTAAAACAATTTAGGAGTTTAGGGTATGGGGAAGGTAAACAGAAAGGCCTAAAAATAAGTTAGTGACACTCTTTAAGCTGATTTGGTATCCATAATTAAAAAAAAACAACACTTTCTATTAATTCCATTAGAATACACTTTTAAATGTATTTAGAGAAATATGTTATATTCAGTAGTAATCTATCTCCATATTAAAAACACTAGTAATATACAGAAACAAATGCCTTGTATTTGCCACTAACAAAGAGGACAAAATAATCAACTATGTAGGGTGGTCAAGGAAATAAATTTGCTGTCATCTGTCATATTATTTCCTCTGGAAAATCAACAAAATTGTCCACTTCAGTAAGGCCTGTAAGGCCATAGTGTTTGTTGCTAATTCTTTCTAATTCAAATTAACTAAAAATTCCGTATATATTCCCTATACAAGTAGTAGTGTCAGTGTATAAAATCTAGAATTTAAACTGATACACTAGAAAGAAAAATCTAAACTGTTTTTCTTATACCACATATATATGAAAATTGGAAAAAAGGCTGATAGAATGGATTTAAAAGGTGTGTCCCTACAAGCGGCACGCACAAATCTCTGCCTCCCTCTCACACACCAAGCCGGAAAGCAGGAAATCCTCAAACCTAACCACACAAATCTAAGTTCTCCACAGCTTCTTCGGCGTTCCTCTTCACTTGCCTGAACACTTTTCTTAGAGGTCACCCTCCCCAGCCTCAGCTCTATGACTACAGACGTAGGCACGAACACTCCACCCCACCATATCGCCTCCCACTCCCTGGGACTCTTCCCAAACGTACCAGACAAGTCTTTCCCACGCACTTACTGACCTACTACACTGGTTCTCTGGTCTAGGTTTCTCCTCATAGTTCTACCTCACACTATCAGGAGTTCTCTCTGCAATTCGCCACCCGGAACTTGACCCTTCTAGAACCCACTGCACAGGCCACTGTTAACTCCTTCAAATTGGCCCTACTTTCGCACCCAGCCACCTCCTCGTCCGTCACCAGCCGCCCCCAGCCGCCCCCACGGCAATCGAGCAGGATACTGAAGACAGTCCTCTCCCAGGGTTCCAGCATGTAGAGCGCGGTGACGAGCAGATACTGGTAATAGAACCAGGACATCTGCTGCCAAGCCCTTCCGAGTGTCATCCCAGCCATCAGAACTAGTAAGGAGAAATGTGTCTTCCAGGAATCTCCTTCCTGGTCTACAGCCCACCTCCAGCAAAGCCTGCTCTAGGCTCATTGGCCTATTGGCATACGTCTCTTCGCACGCTCTGCCCCCGGTGCGTGCTGACGCTAGCCTCGCGTTCTTCAGGGTTCTTAATTGGCTAGGCTTTTTGAAGGGGTTCTGTTTTACGGCTTGCTCCGCCCTAGAAGTAGATGTTTCTGAATCCGAACCTGGACTCGGGCTTCTTTCTCTCTGTCTTTGATCTGTCCGTGCATAGGTTCGAAGGACACAGCAAATAAGACCGCGGCTTGACCGTGAAAAAGAATGGCTCAAACGCTGTTAAAGGAAGAAGCTGATAGAAGTTGGCTGGGGCGCATGTGTGATGGGAGAACTAAAAAGTCACCAGTCATGGTAAGAGGGAGAGGATCTGCTAATTCACTCCCGAGTGAGCCATGATCCCTTGAAGTTAAGTGGCAGGCGTCCTTAGAGACAGCTGTAAATTTGAAGCCTGCTTCCACCTCTGCAGGAGCACACCGACCTGGAGTATACTACTATAAACTTCTACCTGTTAAGTCGTTTCATTTGTCTAACCCTTTTTGACCCCATTTGGGGTTTTCTTGGCAAAGATAATGAAATAGTTTGCCATTTCCTTCTCCAGCTTATTTTACACATGAGGAAATTGAGGCAAATAGTGTTAAATTACTTGACCAGAGCCACACTCATGTTTGAGGCCAGATTTGAACTTAGGAAAATGAATCTTCTTGACGCCAGGGTCAGCACTCTATCCACTGTGTCACTTAGCTGCCTCAGAGTATCTACGTACTTTTTACCTTTTAAAAAAGTTATATGTATCTGTAATTGAGGACCAGGGAAGGGAAAAAGGAAAAGGATCATGCCTGACTTCAAGTTCAACTGGGCAGACTTGACATCTGCATTCCTTTCCTTGTCTCAATAGGAACTTTTACTGGATTTTCAGCTGCATAATGAGAAAAATCAAAGCTACAAAATGGAGATAAAGGTCAGGTAAGAGATCTCAGAACATGAAAATGAGTTTTATTTGAGGGAGAGACAGAAACAGGATGAGAGAGAGTTAAAATGTGTTATCACACAACTTTGTTGCTTTTAAGGAATGTTGTTGAAGGTAGAGTATGCCACAGGTGTAATATACAAATACATATTAATATAAAATGGGTGCTAATATGTAATAAAGATGGTACCAGGTATAATTATATGTGTGTGTGTACACACACACACACACACACATATATATATATGTGTGTAGGTGTGGATATATGAGATAATTATATGCTTTCTCTGGTGGGCATAAAGGTTTAAAAACAAGTAAACAAACCCAAAACCTAACAGAGAGAGCAAGAGGTTAAGTTCTAGGCTATATTATCTCATGCACTTTTGCTTTTTTCTTTTCAGGAAGAAGGAAAACCAAAAGTAAGCTTCTGGTGATGAAGCTAAGGAACAGTTCTTTGGGCTAAGCTTTAAGGGGGGTAGGGAAAGAAAACAGAGTTAGAGATAACTAGATTTTTTTCTCTTCTTTTTCAGAATGGCCAAATTTCAACAGTTCAACCCATGTGGTAATTGATGTGAAATCTTTGCAGTTCACAATAGGTCCCCTAATGCAAAGTCAGGAGAATAGCAATAGGAACATTAGTCAGGGGCCAGGTTGTGAAGTCAGTCAGTCAGCTAGCACTTATTAAACACCTACCAGTGCCAGGCAGTGTGCTATGAGCTAGGAATACACAGAAAGATAGAAAGTAGCACCTATTTTCAAGAAGCTCATGGTCTAATGAGTGCGACAGCATGTAAACCATTATGTATAAACAAGATATATATACTTGATAAATTAAGAGATAGTCTCTAAGGGAAGGCACTCCAGATCATGGAAGATTAGAAAATCTACTTGCAAAAGGTAGAACCCAAGTGGGGCCTTGAATGGAGTCAGGAAAGCTAAAAAGTAGAGATGAGGAGAGAGAGAATGTTCCTGTAATAGGAGATAGCCAGTGAAAACTCTTGGAGTCATCTGGTAGAGTGTCTTATTCAAATAACAGACTAATTTCACCATATATAACAGAGTACATGAAAGGAAATTAAATGTAAGAAGACTAGTAAGATAGAAAGGGGCCACAGCACAAATAATGATGTCTCCATTATAGTCAGAGATTTTCTTTCCTGATGTGAGGTATTGATGATGAACTGCTCCAGGAATATCAGGGCCACAGCATGGACACTTTTGGCATAAATATCAGTTAGGTCAGGGTCATCTGCAGTAAAGTAGCTAAGAGATCATAAGTTTCTTTAAAAAAAATTTTTTTTAAAAAAATTTAAAATTAAGATTTTCCATGGCTACATGATTCATGATTTTTCCCATCCCTCTTCCATACCCCCTCCCGGAGCTGGCAAGCAATTCCACTGGTTTATACATGTATCATTGTTCAAAACCTATTTCCATGTTATTCATATTTGCAGCAGTACCCTTTAACATCAAAACCCTAATCATATCCCCATCGAACTGTGTGATGGATCATATGTTTTTCCTTTGCATTTCTGTTCCCTCAGTTCTTTCTTTGGATCTGGATAGTGTTCTTTCTCATAAGTTCCTCTGGATTGTCCTAGATCATTGTATTGCTGCTAGTAGAAAAATCTATTACATTTGATATTAGTCTCTGTGTACAATGTTCTCCTGGTTCTGCTCCTTTCACTCTGTATCAATTCCTGGAGGTCTTTTCAGTTCACATAGAAATTCTCCAGTTCATCATTCCTTTTAGTACAATAACATCACCATCAGATACCTCAATTTGGTTAGCCATTTTCCAATCAATGGACACACCCTCATTTTCCAATGTTTTGCCACCACAAAGAACATAGCTATAAATATTTTTGTACAAGTATTTTTCCCTGTTTTCTCTTTGGGGTACAAACCCAGTGGTATGGCTGGCAAGCATTTTTTTTAAAGCCCTTTGCACAAAATTCCAAATTGCCCTCCAAAATGGTTGGACCAATTCATAACTCCACCAGCAATGTAATTGTATCCCAATTTTGCAACATCCCCTCCAACATTTATTGTTTTCCTTTGCTGCCATATTAGCCAGTCTGCTAGGTGGAAGGTGGTACCTCAGAGTTGTTTTTGTTTGCATTTCTCTAATCAGGAGGGTTTTAGAATACTTTTTCATGTGCTTATTAATAGTTTTGATTTCTTCATGTGAAAACTGCCTATTCATGTCCCTTAACCATGTTGATTGGGGAGAGATTAGAAGTTTCTTGCATGCAGCCTCTTCTAACATCTGACTTGATAATGAAGCTCTTTCTGTACTTCCACTTAGTATTCTCTGCTTCACCTGCCAAAATTTCACTAAGAGCAACATCAGAGGAATGGTACAAAAATCTTTGACCCCTTATAAGTTTCTATGGAGAGGCTGTCCTCTTTTTCTACAGGGGCTTAAAAAAGATTCTCATCCTTATCCAGTGACTTGGAATTATCACTAAACCAACTAAAGGAATCCTCTTCCAAGTAATAAGTACTCCTCAATCTCAGTGGTTCTTATAATGATTCTAGTCTGATCATTTGACATATGTTGCATCTGATAGGTGCTGATATGCTCCACAAATAACTTATGAAGTGGGAGATATTAGCAAAATTCCTCTATTGGTACTTACACCAAAGTACAAAACATTCTTTTTTGTCCAGTCTTGCATTTGGCCAGACTCATGGCCAATGCCCAGGAATCAGTGTACATAAAGGTCTTCTAATCTCACACCACTTATATACAACATGGAGTTCAGCCCATTGGAATGACTTGTCAGTGTCCCCATTCCTTAGGAGTGCCAAAGTATCAGGGTAGGGTAATTTGAAATCCAATTAGGTATGCCTCTTTTGTAATGAATGTAATCAGCAAAATAGGTGAAAAATGATGTTCCTGTAAGTGGAGACCCATTGGTCCTTAGGTAAGTGCTGTGTTTCAAAGTCTTCACTGGAGGTTTTAGTTTCTGTCATATTTGCTACCTGTTTGTGAAGAACACTAACCCTGGAGGAACCCAGGCAAGATGTCTCATATATCATTAAATGTACCATTCCATTTAGCAATAGAAACAAATTTCCCTTGTTAGAAGGACCCCCTTGCCTCACCCAAACCATAACAGGCAACTCTGGACAAAGAGTGATTACATGACCCTGCATCATCTGTTCAGTAACAATGAGGGACCAGTGACAAATAATCAACTGATTTCCACAAGCAGCATAGGGAGTAGCAGCTTTGGGGAATTTGGAACTCCAGAAAGCTAAGTCATTTACTTTGGCTGCCTTTTTGTGTCTCTTCAAGTCAAGTCAGATCAATAAATATTTATTAATGTCTATTGTGTGTTAGTAATTATGTTAGATACTGGGGATACAAAGAAAGGCATACATACAATCACAGGGAAACAATATGCAAGCAATTATGCACTAAGAAGATATAAATGAGATAAAATGGATTATCTAATCTTAGGGGGAAGGCACTAAAATTAAGGAGAATTGAGGTTTCTAATCAAAGTTCAGACTAGCTGAGACTTCAAGGAAGCCAGGAAATGGAAATGAGGAAGGGGAAAATTCCAATTAGAAGAAATAATTGGTGAAAATTCCAGGAGATGGTGGGAGCCAAGATAGCAGAACAGAGGCAGCACTATAGCAGAACTATCTCAACATTCCCCTACAAATAACTTTAGTGCATCAAATTGAATTCTGGAGCAACACAACCAGGAAGAGAATGGGATGAGACATTTTCCCAGTCCAAGACAACTTAGAATTTTGAAAGGAGAGATCTGTAATACGAGGGTGATGCAGGACCTGATGTCCATATGGTGAAAATACCAGCTTTGGGCCTTGCATGTGGTAGCAGTCAGCAGCTTTAGGAACACTCAGCCAAGAAACAGTAAAGGGATTGGGAAGGGAGTACTTCATGCTGTTACCAGGCACAGGACTGGATGCTATTTGGCAATTTCATTGCTCATAGGCAGTTCTGAATCAGAGTTCCTTTGCAAAGAAGAGTGCTAATGCTTATGGCTACAGAGGAGCAGGGATTCTTGCTGGGGAAAGACCAAAGTGCAGACCAGGAAAGCAGTAACCACATCTCTTCTCAGATCACACCACTTTGGAAGTGCCAGAAATTTAGAGATGCCTAGAACTAGTTCTAAAAATAACAACACAAAAAAGACCTGACCTTTGGGTCAGTGCCCTGTCCCCATTCTAGATGAACAGAGCTCAACTTAACATAAAGTTCAAAGTGAAGAAATAGGCTAGGAAAATAAGCAAACAACATAAAAAGATTCAAAAGAAGACAAGGTGAAAATAGCCATAAGGAAAAAAAATATATATTGGATAAAAGCCCACTAAGAATTCCTAGAAATGCTAAGGAAAGAGATAAAGTGGCCAAAAAAAAGGGAAAAAGAATCATAAAACTTTCAAAAAAAATTAAGAGCTTGGTAAAATGCTCCCCAAGATAATGAAGAAAACAGTACATTCAAAAGCAGAATTGGTCAGATAGTAAAAAGCACACAAATTTGCTGATGAAAAAGACTTTTTGAAAGACAGAATTGACCAAATGGAAAAAGCGGTATGAAAACTCATTGAAGAAAATAACTTGACAAGAGGATTGTGGGAAGATAGTGGAGTAGGGCATGAGATTATCTCGTTCTCCAAATTCCCCTACAAATCATCAAAAATAATGTCTCACTCAACTTTAAAGTGGCAGAAATGGTTAAGAGACAAGGGTGAAACAGTCCAGTCTGAGATAACTTGGGAGGAAGGTCTCTGACCTCCCTGGTAATGGTCTCACCTGATTGAAGCATAAATACTGGTTCAACAAACAAGTCCTGCAGGCAACTGTATAAGCAATCTCAGCTCTGAAGATTCCTTCCCACTCAAAGTGAAGACCTGACTAGACTCCACACTGTCCCAGTGACTTTAGGAGAGGAGGAGCTAGGAGCAAGCACACCTGGGTGAGTGCAATTGCTGAGAAGTGAGGGTCCTACGTAATGATTGTGATCCCTCCCAAGACAGCAGAGTATTTGCTCTTGATTCCAGGGCAGGGAGGCAAGCTAAGCTTGAAACCCCTTGGGAAGCACAGGGAATAAAAATGTTTGCGGTGGCAGTAATGCTGATGGTTCTGATCAAGGCTCAGGAGTGGAGAGGAACACTGGAGGTCATTCTCAGCCTGGGATGTGAACCAGGGGAGCAAGGATCACACATGGCCCATGGGTATAAAAACTGGAAAAAACAAGAGGCCAAAGGCTCCCAGAAAGCTCAGGAAATAGCACAAGATATCTAGGATATCATTCCCTATATTCTGGGAGCAGAGTATGACTAGCATAAAGGTAACAGTCAAGCCTATTGGCTGCTAACACACACACACACACACACACACACACACACACACACACACACACACACACACAAAGAATAGGCAAAAGAGAAAGAACCCAATCATCGACAGATATTGTGGGGATAGAGAAAACCAAGGTTCAAACTTGGAAGGCAGTGAAGTCAAAATACCTACTTCTAAAACATCAAAGAAAAGCATAAAATGGCCACAAGTCCCAAAAGGTTTTTTGGAAGAGCCTAAAAAAGACTTTAAAAAACAAATGGGATTAGATCTGACCTCAGACACTTCCTAGCCATGTGATTCTAGGCAAATCACTTTGTCCTAGATCCTGAGGCCTTATTGTTTTTTAGCCTTGGAACTCATTTAGTATTTAAGTACTAAGACAAGGCAAGGTTTACACATATGAAAAACAAACAACAACAACAACAAAAAACAAATGAGAGAAGTGGAGGAAAAATTAGAATAAAATTAAGAACAGTGCAAGAAAATTAAGAAAACTCTGAAAAGAAGGCCAGCCCATTGGAAAGAGATCCAAAAGTTCACCAAAGAAAATAACTCATTAAAAATTAGAATTGGGATTTTAGTACTATGAGTCACCCCAGACTGTGTGCTATGCCTTTATCCTAAGCCCAGACTGGGATTCCTGGCTTTGCTCTGGGCCCACATGGATCAGCCCACTTCAGCCCAGACTGCCCGGGCTAGGACTCTGGACTTCTCCACAGAGAGAGGGTATTTTTGCATTCCATCACTCCTTTGTATTCTCAAAGAGATGACAGCAACTTCTTTAATTGAGAAACCTAATTCAGATGAAGAAATTGAAACTTTTTTTGATTTGATTCAGAAAACATTCCAGAAAATGTTGGAATGTGTTGCATATAGTTTCAAAAAACAACAAGAAGAAGGCCTACAGTTACTGTATTCTATTCAAGTACCTCTTCATGAATTTATAAATGCTGTCCAGTCTTGGCATATGAATACATCAGTACATCAAGGAATGCTTTCTACTCTTTTAGCTGCAGTAGTGGTTGAGATAAGTCATAAATTACGAAAGATTTCAGATAAAGAAGAGTTTGCAGTACCCGAATGCCTTTCTGATCTTCCCCCATTCTCAAGGTGCTTAATGGGAATCATAATGAAGTCTTCAAATGTAGTCAGATCATTCTTAGAAGAACTGACGGCATGTGTAGCTTCTGAAGAAATTGAAGGCATTGTTTGCCTCACGGCTGTTGTATATATGATTGTGATTATTAGTAAGGGTAAATATAAAGATTCAAAGATTAAGGATGCTGCTGCTGCTGTTCAAAGAATTCTGAACAGATACATGGAAATTACCATGGAAGAGGATAGCATTGAAAGATCTCTTTACGAATCTTCTATTAGAACTTTGGATGAACTTTTGAGGCAATGACAGAGGAACCATCTTCTTTCCAGTGTGTAAAAAAAAGAAGAAAAAGCACTGATTTCAAAAAATATTTGAAACATATATTGTACATATTGTATTTACATTTTTAAGAATCTATACATGGAGAGGGTACTAAATGGAAAATTAATGTTTTAGCTTGCAATTGATATTAAAGTATCTGTAGTAAATCTATCAATTGATCAGTCTAGCTATTATATGTGTATACATGTGAACATGTATAGTTAAATAAAATATTCTAAAATGTCAGTAGTGTGAAAAAGAGAATAATACTTGCTTTGGAAAACTAAAAACATAATTTAAGCCAATATACAAATAAGTAATGTCAAAAATTAAGGAAAAATATAATAAGCAAAAGAATTATAAGTTTAATAAAGGAACAGCTCTCTACTTAAAAAATATTTTTAAAAATTAAATTACTAATTTCTATTCTAAAGAATTGTGTCCAATTGGTCACAGCTAAAAACATAATTTTACAACTGAACAGTCTTAGGAAAGAGTAGTGGGAATGCCCTGAAACCAAGAGCTGCCCTGGGGGAAAAAATCACAAACCAAAAATCAACCTTTTATCCTGAGCAGTAAAGTTAGAACACAATTCACCAATTTGAACACAGCTCTTCCACTTGATGCTTAGTTCCTACCACTATAAATTACAGTCTTATCTGGGAGGTCAAGTATTTTGGCCTGGAGCTTCTCCCCATGCTCGTTTTATCTTTTTTCTCTGATGGTTGCCTTAAGTCTAGGGAAAGTGTTCAATGTCTATTGTTAAAGTATATCTCCTAGCCTTTCATAGTTACCCTGACTCTAATCACTCCTCTTCTTTGTGCTCTGTAGTGACTATGTGGTTCCAAGAGCTACATAGAGTGACAGAGATTAATGCACTGTTTTGAGCCAACACAGTTGTGGCAGCAATGTTCTATCTAATCTCCCATCAAAGAAGAAAATGTTATGGGGTAACATGTTTAGAAATATTTTAAAAATTGTTTTTTTTGATAACATGAACATTTTGGAATGAAGATTTCCTGAAAGATTCATGAAAAAAGCTGAATGAAACATCTATGAAAATTGACCTCAATTTGGAAAAGGAGACCAACTAAACCCAATACTCTCCTTTTGCTTATATTGAAATTGATGTGTGGAGTAAAGACATTTGGTCACAAAGTCACAGAATAAGTGTCAAAGTTAGGACCAGAACTTGGCTCCTCCAGATCCCAGTCCAGTGCTTTTGCCATCACCATGCTGCATCAATTGTGACAAATGTTTTATCTATCTTAACCTTTCTTCCTTTAAAACTGCTTTGACACATCTTATTTTTGTGTTATTAATATAAGCAATGCATTGTATTCTCAGCACTTAGATCGATGCTAATTATTTTCCATATCTCCTTTGAAGGTGTTTTAATAGTACCCAGTGTTGCTATAAGTGTGACATGTTCAATATTTCCATTTGTAGAAAAATGTACTGTTTATGCTTCTTTGGGAAGATTAGTTGTATTTAATAAGCAAGGTGTTCCTGACTGGATGAAATAAGTGTATGTCTACGAGATTTAGAAAGAATGAAAGGAAAAAGTGAGGTCAGATGCCCAGTATAGTACAACTATCATAACCCTTTCTTGACAATAGTTCAGTTTTATTTTTGTCTTATGCATTTAAAAATACTATAATATTACTTGGAAATGTAATATTCTGCATGGATATATATGTAAGATGTTGATTTACATTAGGAACTGTAAATGGACTGCATTGGTTTTTCATTACTACATGCCAACTCAATTGACCAATAAAAAAGTTGCTAGTCTTGGTCTTTCAATTGGTAGATTCAGTTCACAAATATAAACAATTGTATTAAAAAAAAAGCCAACACCAAAAAAAAAAAAAAATTAGAATTGGGCAATGGGAAGTAAATGCCTTCTTAAGACAACAAGAAATAATAAAACAAAATGAAAAGAATGCAAAAATAGAAAAGAATAAGAAACATTAAGTAAAAAAATCTGACCTAGAAAATAGGTCAAGGAGAGATAATATAAGAATTGTTGAACTATTGGAAAGTTATGATTGAAATTAAGGAAAAATACCTAGAAATTTTAGAACTAGAGGATAAAATAGAAATTGAAAGAATTTCCCTTTCATCATTATTGCTAAATTCTGTAGCTCTCAGGGTAAAGGGAAAATATTACAAGCAACCAGAAAATATAAACAAACAAACTCAATGTAAGTACTGTGGAGCTACAGTCAGGATAATGTAAGACTTATTAGACTCACCAATGGAAAGAATGAAGGGGATGGAGCACAATAGAAGCTGGGTTTAACAACCAAGAATAACTTTGCTGGCAAGGCTGAGTATAATTATACGCAGAAAACATTGGATATTTAGTGAATTAAAGGATTTTCAGCTATTCTTCAGGTAAAAAACAGAACTGAGAAGAAAATTTGAGCTACAAGAATTATAAGAAAGTAAACATAAAAGACCAATTATAAGGGATTCAATAAGGTAAAACTGTTTACTTCTTATATTGTTCTTATTCTTATATACACAGTCTTATTCTTATATACGCGTCTGTTATCTGTAGCCCTTAAGAATGATATTATTGTTTGGGGAGTTTGAAACAGCATATATGTATAGAAAGTTTGAGGTCAAGTTGAACATAATAGAATATGCCAAAAAAAATGAAATGAAATAAAATAGTGTAGGAAGAATTAAAATGGAATAATTATAGAAAAGAGGTATGAGTAGAAGAACTGTTATAGTAAAGGGGAGGAGGGGAGTAGAAAGCTGATAATGTTAGAACCCTGTTCTCATCAAATCTGAGTTATGCTGGGTAATTTCTAACCACAGGAACGCAAATGATAAGCAAAGTCTCCAAGCCATAAACTGAAGATACGTTTATTGTGGGAGAGCTGAAAAAGAACTAGAAAGTAAAGGAAAGGGATAAGAGAGGGACCCTTAGAACAGGTGTTGAGTGTAGAAGTAATGGCCAGAGGAAAATTAGACTTCTGAAGAGGGATAGGGTAAAAAGTGGGAGAGAAGGATAAATAGTGAGGAAAAATAGAATGGAAGGAAATACACAATTAGTAATTTTAATTTTGAGTGTGAATGGGATAAATTCATCCACAAAACAAATGGATAGCAGAATGGATCAAAAACTGAAACTTTTGTTAACAGGAAGCACATTTAAAAATGAGACACATAGAATAAAAATAAAGGCTGGATTAGAATATACTGTGCTTTAGCTGATTAAAAAAAGCATAGTAGGAATCATGACTTCAGACAAAATTAAAACTAAAATAGATTTAATTAAAAAAAGACAAAAAAGGAAACTACTTTATGTTAAAAGGTACTATAGATAATAAAGCATTATCAATACTAAACCAAATGTTATAGCATCCAAATTTTAAAAGGAAAAGCTAAGTGAATTATAGGTGGAAATATATAATGACACAATAATAGTGGGGCTCTTCAACCTTACCCTCTCAGAACTAGATATTAGAAAAGCTAAATATTATAGCTGTCTAGAGAGAATTGAATGGAAATAGAAATTTTTTGGCACAAAAACTTTAAAGTTAAATGCAAAAAAAAAGGAGAAACATTAAATGCATCCTTTTCAGGTCATAATGCAATAAAAATGTTAATATGGACCATGGATGAGCAAAATAAAAATTAGTTGGAGACTAACTAAATTTTGTTTAACCTTTACCTTCTGTCTTAGTATCAATTTTAAGACAGAATAGAGGGAAGGGCTAGTCAAACTGGATTAAGTGGCTTGCCCAGGGTTACATAGCTAAGACATCTGAGACCAGATTTGAACCTATGTCCTTCTGATTCCAGGCCTGACATTGCATCCACTGTGTTACCTAGCTGTCCTTAAATAAATTAGTCTTAAAGAATAAGTGGGTGAAAGAATGTTTTAGAAACAATAAGTAATTTTATTAAAGAGAAAGATAATAATAAGACAAATATCAAAAAAGGAAGAAAGCAAAAATCCCCAACTAAACAAGGCGTGAGTCTTAAATATTAAAGGTAAAGATTAATAAAATTGAAAAATTTTAATTTTTAATTAATGAATTAATTTTTAATTAATTTTTAATTAATGAATTAATAAAACCAGGAGTAGGTTTTATGAGAAAGCAACTAAATAGATAAACCATTAGTTAATGGTAGAGAGAAGAAAACCAAGTCACTAGCATTAAAAATGAAAAGAGTAATTTTTTGAGTAATTTATTGTCATTATCAATAATAACAATAGTTAACATTTATATAGTACACTATAGTTGGCAAAGGGCTTTGTGTACGTTAATATATTTGATCCTCACAACTCTGTGAAGTTAGTGTGATTATTAACTTTCTTTACAGTTTTGGAAACTGAGTTACAGAGAGGTAACTTATTCAGGGTCATGCAACTAATGTGTTTAATATGTGACTTATGTTTTAGGTACTCTACCAAGAGTTGAGGTTACAAAGGAAGACAAAAACCTCCGAACCAAAACAAAACAAAATAGCCCTTCCCTTAAAGGAACATATATTTGAATGTGGTAACCTATATATCACCAGATAGATACAAGTAAGAATGCAAACTATATATAGAGTAGATGAAGTTAATCTAAAAGAAGAGGGCATTAGCAGCTATATGGATTGATAAAGACCTCCTGCAGAAAATAGGTTTTGAGTTGAGTCTGATATTGTTCTTTTCATAGATTTATTTTTGCATGTTTTCAGAAATTTAGAGCTAAAAGAGACCAGAGAGCTATTTTAAATTTAAATTTAGAGCTAAAAGAGACCAGAGAGCTATTTACACAGCAGGACACTAAGACACTGAGAAGGGGAATTGCTTGTCCAGTATTACACAATGAATCAATGTAATTGCCAGTGGAGACCTAGGTATCCTTCCCCTGCTAGTCATTCCCCTACTAACTCATATTAAAGCATCCACATTTAGATAAATGGAGAGGTAGGATGGTGGTAGGGGCAGCGAGGTGACACAGTGAATAGGGCCTGGGGCTTAGCATCGGGAAGACTCATCTACATGAGTTCAAATCTGGCCTCAGACTCTTAGTAGGCTGGACAGGGCTGTTAAAATAAGCGATGGTTCACATAGGGAGTCCAGCATCCAGCAATTCTTGTATCAACAAAGTTATGCCCTCTTCACCTCCTGGGATTCAATATTGCTTCAACTCTACACCTGCTAAGGTGAGGACAATACCAGGTACAATAGGTAGCCTAAGGCTAGAATTGCACACAGTATTATAGAATCAGAGCCATTTAGTACCATCACTTTCTATGATATATTCCTTGGTAGATGTTATCACTATTATCAATCTCAATGATTAGAAAGGGCCAGCAATAACATTTGCAATAATCTGGACTCACCACAAGATGATACCAGATCCAAACTTAAACAGTGTCATAGGGCAGCTTCTCAGATTGGAACCAAAACATTTGAGTCACCTCATGTGGCAAGTTTATTATCACCAGTTGGGGACTTGACTAGGAATCTGGCCATATCTGTAATCTTGTTTTCTCCCTTTAAATGGGTAGAGGGTAATCAGAGACTTTGGCATCAGCATACTTCCAGGAGTTGATGGAAAACATTTAGTCAAAACTGAGATTATATCTTGGTGATTTGGAGGATCACTAAGCCTGACCATCTGCCCTGCATTTAAACTCTCATTCAGTGTGAACTCCTTGTCTTACTTTTTTTTTTTCTGTTTGTATACTCATCACAGTGCTTGAGAAAAAGTACTTAATAAATATTTTTTATTTACTCATCATTACATTATGTTTGCTATGATAATTTTTATTAGATTTTCAGGATTTCAGACATATGTATTTTTGCCATGTGCCTGGACAGGTGACCTAGAGTTGAAGCTAAAGTTCAGAAATCTAAAGAATATCTTATTTTATTTTTTGTTTTAATTAATTAATTAATTAATTTGTTTTTGCTATATCTAGACTTTACCTGAAGAGCCAAGAGAGACTGTGGTCCTTTCCTTTTAGGATTATCTCCTGTTACAAAACTCTTATATGTTTAAGACTGTACCGAATTCTAGTTAGAACTGATTGAAACTCTCCAGCAAGCCTGCTGATATCAAAACTATTATTCTACCTTTCTCAACCTGAGGAGAACCTCTTTGCTAGAACTCCATCTTCTTTTGTAACTGAAACATGTTTGGTGACTCTAACACCCCATCAATAACAGCTGCCACCATAGACATTTTGTTGTAATCCCCCTGACTCTCATCAGCCCTGGGCCTTCATCCAGAGAGTACATATATTTTTGTGTTACCACCTAGCATGTTGCTTTGAGGAGAGCAGAGAGAAAAGGAGTAAGGGTAGTCATATGTGACTGTCTGGGTTTGGCTTGAGTATCAATAAATTATTCTAATTCATTCCAACATCTGTGTACCATTTACCCAAGCTCCACCTAAATTTTTATGACAAATTGGTACCAGTTGAGGGATTATAATCTTATTACTGTGAAAAGGTATTGGGTGGTTATAAGATTTAATCTTCTGGACCTCAAAAAATGTGAGGTGTTGGATCACCCAGGCAAGGGAAAGTAATCCAAGGAGAAGTCATGACCACTATTAATTGATAGTCAAAAAACTTTTATTAAGAGTGTACTATGGGCCAAACACAATGCTAAGTGTTGAGGAGTGAAGGAAAGGAAAAAGATAGTTCTTGGCTTTACAAAATTCACCATCTAAAAGATAACTGGCAAACAAATATATACAAAGAAGCTATATATAGAATCAACAGGAAATAATTAGTGGAGGGAAGGCACTAAAATTAGAAAAGATGGGGAAAGGCTTGCTGTAGAAAGTGAAATTTTAGCTGAAACTTGAAAGGAGCCAGGGAAGTCTGGATGGAGATGAGAAAGGGGACAACCAATGAAAATTCTCTGATCCAAGAGCTAATGTGCCTTGAGTGAAGAGCAACAAGAAGGCCAGTGGTACTGAATCAAAGAAGACTTGAAAAGTAAGGGGAAGAGGGAATAAGTTATAAAGGACTTTGAATGCCAAATAGAGCATTTTATATTTGATTCTAGGGGTGATAGGGAGCCACTAGAGTTTACTGAGTTAAGGGGTAATATGGCCAGACATAGTACTTTAGGAAAATTACTTTGACGACCAATTCAAAGATGAACTTGAGTGAGGAGAGACTTGTGGCAGCAGATCAACTAGCAGTCTATAGTAAAAATCCAGCTTTAATAAAATGAGGGCTTGCACTGTTATGATTAAAATTCTTTAGAGGCTATATCTTAATTTATAATTATTTAACAAATAACTAAAAGCAGGCCAGAGAAAGAAAAGACATTAGCCACTTGTGGTTAGCCATTCCCTTATTAGTCTCTTCCCTTAGCCAGACTATATTCCCTTGTTCCCTTAGCTAGCCCCAAGCCAGACCACCCAGATTCTCTTCTAAATGCACTCTCCTAAATGCCTCCCCCCAACTCCCAGCCAGTTGTGCAGTTGCACCATGGACACTCCAGTGCTTAACCATGTCCCCTCCCCCCAATTTGGGAAGTAGGTCAGAAGACCCTACTTCCTTCCCTTTCCTTCCCCTATTCAAATTTATGCTCCTTATGCATCCCTTTCCTGAGCTCCTCTGATTTGGAGGACTCCAACCTCAGCCCAGATAAGAGGTGGGTCTTCCAGATGTCAGAAGTCACCATCCTATCTCTCAGCATGGTAGGGATGACTCTACCCATGGCCTCAGAGAGATATGGTTTAGAAATAAGATCTTTTACTTTAAAAGGCTGTCTTAGAGTGTCACAAAAAGGCATACAGGTTAGTGTTCCTTCAAAATGCATGTCTAACACCATCTTCTACATGATACTGTGCCTTGCAACTGCTAGAGTCTTCTCTCTCAAATGACCTTTTTAATTACTTTGTATTTTAACTAACTTGTAATTACTACTTTGTATATACTTATTCACCCTCCTCCATTTAAATATGATTTCCTTGAATGTAGGGATTGCTTCATTCATTTTAGTTTTATACTCAGACCTGACATAATTATGAGATCAGGGATCCATAGGCTGAGCTTACTGAAGTTTATCTTCATTGTCAATAAGAATTAAGTGAAACTTCTGTCATTTTTGACAAGCTTTATTAACTCTCTGGGAGTTTTCTATTTTGTAAAATCAAGGATTTAGAAGAATGGTGTTGCATTAAAATTCGATACCTTTCCCTTAGAATATTTTTGTTTACTGTAAGGGTTGTTGCACCATACCATCCCCACCCCACCCTTCTTAAGGCTAAGTATGAAGCAACATTATTATGAAGCAATATTTAGCACCTAGTTATCAAGAATAATTAGGTTAAATAGGGAGCTACTCAATAGTCTAATCTTCTGTGATGAAACTGAGTCAGGTGCTATTGGTATAAATGATAGGAAGATGGACATTGGATCACACTCTTCTACTGTCCTCTTTCCCTCAACTTCAATGCACAGAAAAATCTTTCTAAAGGGAAGATTAGAGATTAGTTACCATAGCCTAGCTTGAAGGGGGGACTTTAAACAGAGTTTACAGCAGGAAAAGATCTAAGAGTCCTGTGACAAAAGGAAGCCCCCATGTAGAACCCTCCTGTAAGGAAGATTTGCCTTACTTTACTCAGGACAATGGAGGCCTAAACTACACCATTTAAATATAGAACAGTGGTTCCCAAATTTTTTTGGCCTACTGCCCCCTTTCCAGAAAAAATATTATTTAGCACCCCTGTCACATACTATCACCACCCCCTTACAGTTATTCACCACCCCCAAATGCACCTGTGGCCATCACTGCCCCACTGGATTGCTACAGCACTCACCAGGGGATGGTGGCGCCCACTTTGGGAATCATGTAGAGCTTGTCCAAAGTATAGGTGTTTCTCCCAATTCAACCCTTAATCCTCACTCTTGAATAAAAAAAAGAAAATTATGAAAATCATAAAGAAAATACCTTCATTTGAGGGATACCCAGAGTGTGGGTAAGAGATGCTTATAAAAGTCATCCCACAAGAAGTCCTCTTAGAGCCTGAGACAAAAAACAATTCTCTGATCTTCAGGATTTGAAGTACCTGGTAGAAATGAAACAAGGGACATAGAATGGGAAAAAAATAAAGAGGAAAGAATGGCAAGGAAAATTGATACCTTGGAATAGACAATGGAAAACCTAACTTATTAACAGAATGACTTAAGAATTGGAATGAGTCAGACAGAAAACAATGACTCAACAATACAGCAAGAAATATAAAAAAATGAAAACAAAAAGAAAATGTAAGAAATTATATCAAAACCGAAGGTCAAATAGCGATTTCTCAGACTGAAAATTATGATCAGAAATAAGTATTGGACATCATATTTCAGAAAACTGTAATGAAAATTGCCCAGATCTTTTAGAACCATAAAGTAAAATAAAAATAGAATCCACTGGGGAGTTCTAGGCAAAGAAACTAAGTAAAAGAAAAAAAAGATTAAAAGGAAAATGGTTAACTAGGGAAATAATCTTTGCATTAAGTTTCTCTAATAAAGGTCTCACTTTTAAGATATATAAACTGATTTAAACTTATGAGAAAAAGTAATTCTCTAACTGATAAATGGATAAAATCCAAATCACAAATAAATGTGAACAGATAGTTTATAAGCTAGCTTTAGCCACATGAAAAAATGCTAATATCATATCAGTAATAACTAGAGAGATTAAAATGAAAGCACTTTGAAGATTCTACCTCATAGAAACAATAATTCCTTTTTTCTACCTCACTGGCAAAAATGACCAGAAATGGAAAATGATAAATATTGATGATAAAGTGTACACATTGATGCACTATTGGTAGATCTTCAAAGAGGTATAACAATTTTGGAAAGCAATTTGGAATTACATCACAAGTGTTACCAAAGGGTGCACATCTTTTTACCAAGCTCTACCACTGTTAAACCTATACCTAAAAGAGATCAAAGAAAGAAGAAAAAGGTACTTTATGTACAAAAATATAACAGTTCTTTTTATGGTAGAAAAAACGAACTGAAAATAGAGGGTGTTTAACAATTGAGGAATGGTTAAATAAATAAATTGTGGTATATGAATGTGATAGAATGCTACTGTTATAAGAAGTGAAAAAAATTGCTGATTTCATTTTACACTTGAGGAAACTGAGGCAGAGAGTAAGTGACAGGATCATGAAGTTAGTAAATGTCTGTGATTGGATCTAGGACCAGAATTCTATCTACTGAGCCACCTACCTGCCCTAGCTTACCAATTTTGAGGTGTAAGTGCTCACATTAAAAATTTAACAATGGTGGGGCAGCTGGGTAGCTCAGTGGAGTGAGAGTCAGGCCTAGAGACAGGAGGTCCTAGGTTCAAACCCGGCCTCAGCCACTTCCCAGCTGTGTGACCCTGGGCAAGTCACTTGACCCCCATTGCCCACCCTTACCACTCTTCTACCTATGAGACAATACACCGAAATTAAGGGTTTATAAAAAAAAAATTTAACAATGGGCACTCTTCAGTTAGCTAGAGCCAGTATATTTCCAACTCTGATCATACTTCATGCTGTTCCATCTCCAGCTCCTCAAGCTCAAGTTTTATTCTAAAATGTTGTTATAGACCATACTCTGAACACATCAAAGAAGATACAGAAGATACCACTGAGTAACAGTTTGAGCTATTTGTAGAATTGACAGCTGGCAAAAGTGAGTACCTGAGAGCTTAAGGCATCCTGAATCTTGAAACAGAATTTTCACAAGGTCAAAGGGGAATTAGGGACTGACCCATAA
The DNA here is from genome assembly GCF_016433145.1 of Gracilinanus agilis. Classification (NCBI taxonomy): domain Eukaryota; kingdom Metazoa; phylum Chordata; class Mammalia; order Didelphimorphia; family Didelphidae; genus Gracilinanus; species Gracilinanus agilis. The sequence goes on from NC_058131.1 coordinate 434,521,708, forward strand.
AGCCAAGCATATGGAAGAGTAGTGTTACAATTAGAAGGAACAATTAAAGGTGAATGCTGGCCAAAGGAGTTATAGAGGAGCCAAGGAAATAAGAGCCCAAAGCTGAAGTCATCAGTGCTCAAGCAGGATTTAGTAATTGCTCAAGGTCATCCAGCTAGCAAGTGTGTGAACCTGGACTAGAATTCATGAAGATAAATCATCCTGATTCTTAGCCTAGTTCTCTATTCATTTTACTGCCTACCTGTTCTGAGTATTTTCTGACTCTGTTTAGTTAGTATATAACTATGTCTAGTTGGTTCTGATTATTCTTTCCTTTTTGCTTTTGTTGTGATTGCACCTTACTCATTTTTAAAGTTGTGCTGATTTTTCTATCTTCTTTTAATCAGATAAACTAAAGATTTAATAATTTTATTAGACTTTTCAGAGAATCAACTATTAGTTTTTTAATGACAATTTTTATGATTTCTTTTTTTGTTTGTTTGTTTACTTATCCAAGATTATTGCTTGAGGGACAAGTATAAGGGCAAATTCTTGACAGTAACTCCTTGGAGTGACTTTTGGAATCCTGAGGAGATAGGGTGATAACAGTTATCTAATATGGAAATCTCTGGATCCTCTCCTGGTGTGATAATGATCAGGTAAGTTTCCTAGAATTGTTCTCAGTCCAGGCCCTATGGTGCAGTTAAGGCAGGGTTCAGTTGATAGGTCTCCATTTCTTTAGCTTGCATTCCTAAAAGATTATTGTTATGTATCAGAATCCCCTGGAAAAATGGAGGCTTGAGCAAATCCAGCCAATTATTATAGTCTGTATTTATTTTTAGCTTCAAAGCATCTCAATCTCTTCCCAGAATGATGGGTGGTTCATAATGTCAACCTTGGTATTTGGCCTCCAGATGATGTCATATGAGCCATACCAGAAAAAGGAGAAATTTACTTTAGACATTACTTTCCTTTAATTTTCTTCTGTATTATTTTTAAAGAAAAAAAAGCAATGAAGAAAATGGCCAAAAATAGCCATGGAATACAGCTCCAAGACAAGGGATAAATGGTAAAAAAAGTGATTTGGAAATTATATTGCAGGATAAAACAAATTTGGCATCTGCAAGTATTGAGTCTTCTCACTTCTTTCTCACTCTCTAACCTGTGAGAGTCAGTATTGCCTTCAACTTCTGAATGAGCAGGAGCATACTTCCACTCAATATCCATGTCCTGAGTCATGTTATTTAACTTAATGAATTGTTCTTTGTAGACAACATCCTTATTTTTACTTGTTTTCCAGTCATTTTCTTTCCAGTTGTTAATCCATTCATTCATACCTTTGGTGGAAAGTTGATTACAGTGTACACAGTGACTTTCTTAAGATTTTTGGGACTTAGTTTGCTTACTTAGCTTTTGATAGCTGCTTTGGTTTGTCTGTTGTTCAGAATATGTACTACTTATGTTTAGATTGTGGACTTCTGGCCAGCAGACACCAATATTTCTTAGGCCTCTTCTTTTCCACTATTTTTGCAGATACCCTTTACATACACAGTGTTAGGGTCTGAACCCTGATGCTAATGCCTGTGCCAATCTCCAGAGCCTCTATTCTGCCAGCCATGAGCTCCATGAGTCCTGCTGATTTGGCATCTGCAAGTATTGAGTCTTCTCACTTCTTTCTCACTCTCTGGCTAACCTGTGTAGCCAACTCATTTCCAGTCTCTTGAAAGGTTTGGAAGGAAAAGAAAGGAAATGTCCCTTTGCTAAATTTTTGGTATGTGCAGAGCCAGTTTATAGGAGATGGTGGTCTGGAAATACCCTTGTGCATTAATGCTTAGACATAGAAAAATGTTGAGCTGACATAAAACCTATCTCCTCATCATACCTGTATCAATCAGTATTTCCTGCCCTCCTTTGGAAATCATTTATTCTTGTCTACTGTCTAAATAAAATGACACTGAGTGGGACCAGATTGTAAACAAGGATCTTCCCCCTCTCCACATCTCTTCCTTTGTTCTGCCAGACCCAGTCATAATAGGAGTCTTCTTTGACATCTTTAAAAGATAAGTGAGTTACTCTTCTTTGACATTGTGTGGAATGAGAAATTAGTGTTTTATTCTCAAATATATTAGCAATATTAATATCTCTAAAATGTAACCACCTAGGACCTGTTATGAGGGTTTTCTAACCCTTGTTGATTATTGGTATTGGATGGTATTACCAATATATTGTCCTGTGTTGACAGGTTGTTGTTTTGACTGTTGGAAAAGATGGCTTCCCAAAGAGTCTTAAAAATTCTGGCTCAGGCCAGGCTTATATAAAAACTATTTATTGGAAATATTTAAAAATCAGGAAAAAGGGGAAAAAATGAAATAAGTAAGAATATATTTATCCTAAATCTAAATCTTCTAACTAACTATATACCCTAAACCCAAATTTTAGGATTCACAAGAATCTGCTTCTCCTTGATGCAATCAAGGCTAACAACTTCATCTTCCTGTGCTATCTATTAACCCAATTTCTAATTATCTATCCTAAAACTAAAACAATTATAAATTATAACAATGAGAAAGATTCTTGCTGGTTAGATGGGAAAAACCAGCAAGCCAAAATCTTCACAGCTTTGCTCTCTTCTGCCATCGCTTGGCAAAGCAGTGATATTTCATCACAATCTCCTTGCTTGGATAACTCTCAAATAGAAATTTCACCAGATCTTCTCCAACTTCCAACTTTTCAAGTCAGAGCACCCTCAAACCTCCTTGAATCAGGACAGACTAAGAGTTAGAGTTCGTTGTTGTTTTTTTTTTTTTTTCAAGAACCTCTGAGAGGAGGGGAGGGAAGGAGCATGAGTTATGTAACCGTGGAAAATTTTTCTTAATCAATAAAAAAAAAAGAACCACTGAGAGATTCCTTTTATTTCCCATGATCTTCTCTTGAAAATTCTATTTTGGCTTACAGAAATCCAGCTTTTCTCAAATTTCTCAAATTTCTATATTGATCTATTGCAGCCAATACTATTTCCTAATTAACCCTTAACTAACTCTTAATTAATTTTAATTAGCAAATATCCTATTATAGACCCTAGTAGGAGTTAGTAAGTTGGTCTCTCCAGGACAGCATCCCTTGTAGGACAAGATTGCCTCACCCCATTCAGAATACAATGACCTTTTAATTACCTTTGGCCTGAGCGAGACAGAAACAACTAATGTCTTTACTATCAGAAGCAACCAGTATCTTTACTTATACAAAGTATTTTTGGGATTTTGGGATGTCTTTTGAGTTTGTACTTTAAAAATGTTTAAAACTGTAGTCTAGGGGCAGTTGGGTGGCTCAGTGGATTGAGAGTCAGGCCTAAAGACTGGAGGCCCTAGGTTCAAATCTGAACTTAGATACTTCCTAGCTGAGTGACCCTGAGCAAGTCACTTAACTCCCATTGCTTAGCCCCTTCCACTCTTCTGCCTTAGAACCAATATTGGTTCTAAAGTAGAACATAAGGGTTTAAAAAACAAAACGAAAAACTGTAATCTAGTGATTTAGGAATAAGTTTATGAACCAGAGGCTAGGCTAATGGCCTCTTCCCTGTTCTATAACCCCCTTCCCCAGTATCCTTCAAGCAACCTTTGACTGCTTTAATTTGCATTCTTAGTCCCTTTGCTTCTCACTAACCCAGCCTTGTGCAGTTTGCATTCAAAGGGGTGCCTTCCTGAGCGGCCAGGTGGGCTAGAAGTTCTGGAAAACATAATAGTGACTTGTCAGAGGTACCAATCTCTCAATCAGCCCTATATCCAGAATGTATCACAATTCTGGGTTTGTATGCTAAAAAGGTTAATTTGGAGGTTCCCTCCTTCAGGAAGGCTAGAAGGACCAGGATGAATGTGTCAGAATGATGTCATTTAACCTGAGGGTTGTATTTTCCTATAAATAAGGGTTGTTTTTTTTTTTTTCTCTGTAAGCTAGAGCTTTTTCTTTTGGTTGCCTTTTTCTTTCTCTCTCTCAATAAAGCATTACATTTGAAATGACTTCCCAGTTCCTTGAATAGTAGCTATAGAGGGTGAACCTTGATATTTTCAAGGTCCCCTTAAACTTCCACTTCATACAACATCTTTAAAAGATAAGTGAGTTAATTCAAGGCTTTTGAAATTTGAAGTGGACGGGCCAAGGGTTTTGTTTTGAGTGATGGGGGTTGGGGAGCATTCTAAAAGGAAGGGAAAATACTATCTTCTATTTAGGTTCTTGAAAATATTAGGGTGAAACACTTCTTATGAGAAAGTCACAGAACATCCTACTCAAAAGAGGTAGATTTTTCCAGGTAAGATAATAGTTTATTAACAGTGACTCATATAAAGTATTAATAAACTCTGTCCACCTCAGTAAATCCAGAGACCCTGAAAGGGATGGAAAAGATCATTTTTATTTAGACCCCAAAAAAGAGAGGTCAGGGTAGCTCAGAAGCTTTATGATTAGCTGCAGTTGGAGAAAGAGGGTTGGTCTTCTGGTATGGCTGATTACAACACTCTGACAATTTAGAAATGTTAAATGCTTTATGGACCTCAACTACTTGGCTAGAAAATCAGAACCATTTTAATTTGGATCATTCATGTTAGCCATTCTGTTGGGTGTTTTGTGTACAGGTAAACAAGATGGGGATCCAGGCTAAAGTGGTTTGTAAGCAAATGCCCCTGGGGCTAGGAGTGATCACATTATTTAACCATACCTTTGGTTTGGACAATGAGAACCTGGAGATCATGCTCTCTGAGGCTCCAGTTGTCTACTCATAACCTAGAGTCATCCCTATTTCTTTCCTGTAGACAGGAAGATATGCAAATAGGGTCCCTCCCTCTCCTGAAGAAAAGTAGACAGCTTCTCCCCTCTCCACTGTTCTTCTCATTCTGTCACCAGGACTGATCCAGAGTCCTCACCATGGACTTTAGGCTAAACTGGTTTTTCTTTCTACTAACTTTACAAGGTAATTTTATGCCTATGTTATAGACATTAAGTAGTGTATGTGCTTATGCTTGTCCTCCTGACAGTAATATCTTTGTGTTTGCAGGTGTTGACAGTGAGGTTCAGCTGGTGGAGACAGGGGGAGATGTGAAGCAGCCTGGGGGTTCTCTTCGCCTCACTTGTACAGTTTCTGGATTTACCTTAAGCAGCTACTACATGAATTGGATACGACAGGCTCCAGGCAAGGGGCTGGAGTGGGTTGGTTTCATAAGAAATCCTGCTAATGGTCTTACTGCAGAATATGCTGATTCTGTGAAAGGCCGATTCACCATTTCCAGAGATGATGCCAGTAATATGGTATACTTGCAAATGAACACCTTGAAAACTGAGGACACAGCCATGTATTATTGTGCAAGAGACACAATGAGAGGAAGAAAATGTTCACCCATACACAAAGTTCTTAAAGAACACGTCCTAGGGGAAATGTGGGGCCAGGAAATCATTTTGATGACAGATGGAGAGCTAGGATAAGAACATATTCCTTTTCTGGGTCTGAGGTTTCCTTTCCTTAAAAGCAAACAACCCCTCAGGGCCATTTATCATCTCCTTGCTTCAATGTCTTGTTTCTCTGAGTCTTAGAAGTACATTTTTCACATAGAGGTAATATTTTTACTCAGATTCACAGTCAGTTCTCATAGGCAAGTATAAGGAGGTCAATGCCAATATCTCCTTTGGTTACTGGGCTGAATAACTAAAGGAAGTTTTAGGCTTGCATGGTCTACCTTTGACTTAGGTTGGACATCCTTTGATTTTATTTATTTTATGTGGGACCTGGGATGGAAGTTAAGTTGTGGTCATTTGGTAACTCTTGTAGTACTCTATAATAATCAAGAAAAACTCAATGGCTTTCAAAAATTATTTTTTAAGGGGCAGCTGGGTAGCTCAGTGGATTGAGAGTCAGGCCCAGAGACAGGAGGTCCTAGGTTCAAATCAGGCCTCAGACATTTCCCAGCTGTGTGACCCTGGGCAAGTCACTTGACCCCCATTGCCCACCCTTACCAATCTTCCACTTATGAGACAATACACCGAAGTACAAGGGTTTAAAAATTATTTTTTATTTTGTTAAATATTTTTCAATTATTTGAATTTTTGGTAACAATCATTTAAAATTTTTTTGGTGTTCCAAATTCTTTCCTCTCCTTCCTCATGCTACTCCATAGAAAGACAAAGAATTTGATTTCAATTATACATGTCAGGTCTAGCAAAATATATTTCCATATTAACCATGTTACAAAAGAAAACACAGGGGGCAGCTGGGTAGCTCAGTGGATTGAGAGTCAGGCCCAGAGACAGGAGGTCCTAGGTTCAGATCCTGCCTCAGACACTTCCCAGCTGTGTGACCCTGGGCAAGTCACTTGACCCCCATTGCCCACCCTTACCACTCTTCTACCTATGAGCCAATACAGAGAAGTTAAGGATTAAAAAAAAAACCCACAAAATAAATCAATAAAAATTTTTTTTCTAAGTAGGCTTCAATCTGTAGTCAGAGATTTTTTCTCTCTGGAGGAAGAGAGATTTTTAAAAATCATGCATCTTTTGTAACTGTCTTGGAATATTATCTGGAAATCAGTGGTTAGTGTGTAAAGATTCACAGTTGATCATCCTTACAATATTACTTTGTTGTGAACAACAGATTGCCAGCCATAGAGTTGGGAAATGGGATGTCTTATATAAGGAACAGCAAGAAGACCAGATCTAGTTAATCTTTTTTTTTTTTCATAATCTCTTTTTCATACATTGTATAATTTAACCTTCATTTAAAAGTGTCTTTTATGATCAGATTATTTCCCTAGGTTCTGTGCAAATACTAGATTTAGATAACATATGATTGTCTTCATGAAGTTTAGCTATCATGACATATAGGAAACATACTTGGATACTTTGTGAAATTTGTTGAGCTCAGGGTTATGAGTACTTTTTCTGCATATAAGTCACAGTCTATCCTTGCCTTCTCATTCAGTGTGATTCTTGTCCTTGTGTTTCCATAGACCTAATAGATAGGACCTAACTAAGGTACTAGAAGACAAGGTTTGTTTAATATTTTGTGAATACCAGTGTAATATTCTTGCTATGCTTCCTTTCATTCTCTCCACCTTACTTACCTTTCTGTCACTGATGTCTTTTACCAAATGTTCAAATCATGATTTTGTAATATGCTACCAGCTAATTACATATACTATGCTTCCTTCCATTACAGTTTGGATTTCTTATAATTTTGATAATTTTGAGATCATTAATCATGATTTGGCTTTACAAAGAGGATTTTAGTGGCAGAAAAAAAAGTTTTGTTTTGTTTCTAGTAAAGAGGAATCTAGGACCATTGAAAACATTATTTAATCTGAAAAGAAATTGCAATCTAGCTGTTTTCTCTTTATACTCAATTTTATGCTAAAATCACTATCAATCTGGAGAGTTTGTACTTGAGACATAATGGAGTACCTCAGTTTAATCACCAGGTGGCACTGCTGGTCTTGGATTTTATTTCATAGGAAGTAAAAGAAGTCCCCATACTTTGGAAGTTATCTATCCTGTTAATTTGCACAAAGTGCAGACTTTTGGAAAATTACAAACTCTGTCATTCTCAGAGAATAAACAACCAAAATTCCTTTAATTATACTTCTTTTTCTGGATAGCTGCACTGACTAGTTAGTCTAGGAAGGACTGATAACATACATTTACTAAATTAAACCGAGACTCCACCTACTTGCCTTGCTCTGCTGCCTAGACCTTGCTACATTTCATGAACTCTATTCCTATTACCTTAGAATAATGAAATCACTCCACACACTTGCAGACCATATTTTTAAAATTTTTATTTGATATTTTGATTGCATAATATTTTATTTCTGCCAATCACATGCAAAAACAGTTTATAATATTTAAAAGAAATTTGAGTCTCAAATTCTCTCCTTCCCTCCTTGCCTCCTTCACTAAGATGGTAAACAATCTGATATAGATTTTGCATGTGAATCAAGTACAATATTTTCCTCATATTAATTCTTTTGTGGAAGAAAATTTGAAGAAACAAAAATTAAGAAAGTGGAAAAAAAGTACTTTGGTCTGGATTCAGACTTTTATCAGCTCTCTCTGGAAGCAGATGACATTTTTCGATGTTTCATAGAATTCACTTGTGAATCCATCTTGCCCTGGGAAGTTTTTCTTAGGGAGTTCCTTAATGGCTTGTTCAATTTCTTTTTCTGAGATGGGATTATTTAAATATTCTATTTCCTCTTTTGTTAATCTAGGCAATTTATATTTTTGTAAATATCCATCCATTTCACTTAGATTGTCATATTTATTGTCATGTAATTGGGCAAAATAGCTCCTAGCAATTGCCTTAATTTCCTTTTCATTAGGGGTGAAATCTCCCTTTCAATTTTTGATACTGATAATTTCAAATATATATGTTTTAACAATGAAAGTTCTTAGGAGTTACAAGTATTTCCCTATGTATGGATATAAACAGTTTAACCTTATTGAATATTTTTTGATTTCTCTTTCTTGTTTACCTTTTTATACTTCTTTGATTCTTGAGAGTTAAGGTTTTCTATTCAGTTTTGAGCTTTTCATTAGGAATGCTTGAAAGTCCTTCATTTCATTGAATACCCATTTTTCCTCTTGAAAAATTATACCCATTTTTTCTGAGTAGGTGATTCTTGGTTGTACTCTTAGCTCTTTTGCCCCCAGGAATATATTTCAAACATTTTCATTCTTTAATGTAGAAACTACTAAATCTTGAGTTATCCTGACTATGACTCAATATTATTTGAATTATTTCTTTTTTATTTTTTGCAATATTTTATCCTTGATTTGAAGGCTCCAGAACTTGGATATAATATTCATGGGAGTTTTCATTTGGGGATTTCTTTCAGAAGGTGATCAGTGGATTCTTTCAATTTCTATTTTACCTTTTTATTCTAGAATATCAGGGTAGTTTTCCTTGATAATTTCTTGAAAGAAGATGTTTAAACTTTTTTTTTATTATGACTTTTAAGGAATCCAATAATTCTTAGATTACCTCTGTAGGATCTATTTTCTCACATCTTCTCCTATTTTTAATTCTTTTGACTTTGTTTCTTGATGTCTCAGAATCATTAACTTCCACTTGTACAAATTTTAATTTTAAGGCATGATCTTAAGACATTTAAAGAATGAGCTTTTATACCTCTTTTTCCATTTGGTCAATTCTACTTTTTAAGACATTCTTTTCCTTGGTAAAATTCTGTACCTCTTTTCCCATGTAATCAATTTTGTCTTTTAAGAAGTTTTCTTCAGTGAAATTTTGTGCCTTTTTTACCAGTTGGTTTATTTTTAAAAGATATTATTTTCTTCAGTATTTTTTGTGTGCTTCCTTTACCACTTTTTTCATTATTTCCCCACATCTTTCTCATTTCTTCTCCCAATTTTTCTTCCTTCTCTCTTATTTGATTTTTAAATTCCTTTTTGAGATTCTCAAGCAATTCTTTTTGGGCTTGAAAGCAATTCCTAATTTTCTTGAAGGCTTTGAATGCAGCAGTATTGACTTTGCCTTCTTCTGGGTTTTGTGTTTTCCCTGTGTATGAGGGTGAGTATTGATGGTAGGGTGTGTGTATCTAGACTCCCCCCTTGTTTGTTTTCAATGGGCCAGATCAGTGTTATGGTCTGCATGGTGCTTCTGGATTGGACCTGATAGAGAGATGGCCTAAGGTCCTCATATGGTATAAGGACCTAAGCTGAGTAAGGATGGGAAGTATAAATGAACACCAAGGTTGAGATAGTGAACACAAGGCCCCACAAATATTTGCAGCTCAGCTGAACACCAGATCCCACCTACAGTGCCCAAGACTAAGTGACTATGTGTGAAATTGTGAACTAAATCACACAGTTTCTCTGGCTACTTGTCTTGGGGTTGAGATAATGAATAGATGGTAATGATGAGGATAGATGTTTATAATTGGATAATGCGATGACTGTGACTTAACTAAAGTATTCCCTTTCCCCTTTAGATTCAAGACTGTTAGACTGATCTTTAGGATAATAATGGCCTTCACCTAAATAAGTTTTAAGAATTTAATTATAATAAACTCAGGGTGTGTCATTTGAAATTGTTGTAAGCCCTGGAAGACTACAACTCCCAGGGCTCTCTGCTACAACTTCCCCTGACAACTCCCACTTCCTTTGCGGGAGGTGTCAGAGAAAGTATAAAAGAGAGAGTTTCATGCCTTTTCTCTCTCTACCCTGGAGGCTCTCTCTACCCTGGAGTGTCTGCTCTGGAGCCTGGAGGCTCTTGGATCCTGAGCTCTTTCTCTTGGTGCCTTTTTCCCTTTCTATCTACCTCCTAGTTTTTCCTAGACCTTCCCTTTTCTAATTAAAATAAAACCTAGCTATTCTAAACACTAAAATTGCTCTCGGATCTTTTATTTGAGCCCCGAAGGGCTCTGGTCAATTTTCCCCTGCCCTGGCTGGGGACCGCTACCTTCCTTTCCCTTCCTCTACCTTCCTCTCTCCTTTCTTCCATTCCTCCAAACCTCCTACCTTCATCCCTTCACCCCCTCACAAGTGGAAGGATCAGGGTTCAGGAAGAAAGTGTTGGAAATCTATGCTAGACTACAGATGATCGAGTTGGATGGTCAGTTGATAAATCAGGTTGCTTCTGTTGGCTGGAGAGGTTCCTCTCCCTCTCTGGCCCTGGTCAGGCTGGCACCTTGGCCCTGACCAGGTGGTGTGAATTTGATGATGTTCTTCTTGATAATCAGGTAGTTGGTATATATCTTACAGCTCTATTCAGTAGTTGATGATGTGGTAATCAATGAACAAGATTAGAAACACGATACAGGTAACTTGAGCAGGTTGCTTGGCTTACCCACACAGCCACCGGGGGTCCCCTTCTCACAACTGAGAGAGAGTTTGATTTAGCTTCTGCCTTTTTATAGTGCTGGTAGCAACTGTCTTTTCCCCCTTGGCTTATGGTATCTGGGTAAGTTCCAAATTCTAAACTGTTGGTTGTCACTCATACTGGTCTCCATTTTCTTATCAGAAATTAATATTACATCAGGTATTCACTCACCCTCACCCCAGGGAAGACCTATGAGGGAACAAATTCAAAGAGGTTCCCAAACTGGCAAAGCTGTAATGGGGAGGTTGAAGGAAGGTGTTGGGGTTCAGTTGTGACCCTAATGAGTTGGATCCCACCCTCAGAGCCAGCCCCATTGAGACAAGCCTCCCCTACTCCTAAGTTCAAATTAGCTTTTGCCCATCAAGATGGAGTCAGGTAATGGTCTGCCCCATCAGCCCCAAGATCAGTCTTCCTCCCCTCCAAACAACACCCCAAACTACCTCTAAAAAACTGATAACAATTTGTTGTAAAGACAAAGGAATTCAAGGATATTTGGGTAATGGATATTGATGAAATATGAGGAAGTGCGAATCGGGATAACTTCCCTATCACCTATGAACCCCCCCAACAAGAAAGCAGTTCTGGTTTCTTCTGTAGCTTGAATTCAGAAACTGATTCTCTCTCACCTAACAATATCCTAACCTTAACTCTAACTAACAAACAAGGTTCCCCAATGCCCGCTCCCTCTGGAATTCTGGCACTATGGCCAACTGAAGCATGAGTATCACAGATTCCTCTTGGCTGGCACTGAAGGTCTGTAGAATGAATTTTGCTGTTGTAGACATCAAAATGACAAGTAATTTCAGTATGGAAAAGCTAACTTCTCCTAGATCCTCCCAGCCACCCTTCTTCACCACCCTCGTATCCCACCGAGTGCCTCAGCCCAAGTCCTCTCAGGAAAATCTGTTTTTGACAGGTAGGACCTTCAGAATTCTCCTCCAAACTCCTCTTGCTGCTGGCCCCTCCCAAACAGAATTCTCTCAGGGAACCATGGGGTTGGCTTCCAGTTCCTTTCCAAGATGAATGCTTAGTGATCCATGATTTACCCCAATTCCACTTAAAACTGTGGCTAAAATATCTTTCTATGTTGAGTTTCTTTTTTTTTTGTTGTTTGTTCATTTGCTCATTTACCAGAATTTTTCTTTTCTTCTAACTTAAAATACTATTACATATGGATTATGTTCCTTTGGCAAAGGGAGCACTTCAGATTATTTGTGTAAGGCTCCTTCAGAGCTATTTCTGAGGATCTAAAAGTTTTCAGTTTTTCCAAGGTGGTATGATCTAAGGAAGGGTGAGTTTAATACTCTCTCCATCTATTCTACTCTGTGAGCAACCAACCACAAGCACTGTTTTCTACCTTTCAGCTGTGATCAGGGTCCCTTGTTCTCCTGAGGCTTTAAGCACTTATATATGCTAGTGCTCCTCTTCTTTGGGACATTGACACAGGTCTGCATATGGGAAATATAATGGAGTCTTATACCTATAGCCAGCAAAGGACCCCTGTAATCTCTTGCTGACCAACTGTCTGACTTTGTTACCATATATGCCTAAGAGATCTAGGAGTGTTGCTGTTGATTCAAAAAGGTTTGTGCTGGCTTACTGAGGTGGGGTCCTGCCTTGGAGCACTGACCTATATTCTACTTCCACTCCGCTTAGACCCTTCCTGCTGAACTTCTAAGTTATCTTGGCATGAAAAATTGTTTTGCCCCATCATTTTGTGGGTTCTGCTGCTCCAGGATTTGTTTTGAGGCATTATGTCAAGTAGTTCGGAGGGTAATTTGGTAGTGATCAGGTGGGTCCCTGAACCTTCTCTGTCATCTTAAAGATCGTATCTTGCTATTGGCAGAGGAAAAATAAAAAAAAGTAAAAATATTAAAACAAAGACTATACTGTGTCACTATAGGCCAATCTCTTTTTTTAGATCCAGGCAGCCATGAGACATTTTTTTTGGAGGGAGGAGTGATCATTATTTTATTGGTATAGGGCAGTGATGGTACACCTTTTAGATATGGAGTGCCAGTTCTCCTTCCCACCAGACCAAATGTGTTCCTGCCTCTCCAGAGACCCCATGTCATGCCCTGCACCCCCACAAAGTGCCAGGTGTTCCACCCCTCTGTTACCCCACACAGAGGAGGGAGAAAGTACCCCCATTGGGCTGCTGGGCAGAGGGGTGGATGAAGTAAGGAATGTCCTTAGCATGTGTAGAAAGGGAGAGGGAGTGACCTGAGCTCTCTGTTCTCCTCCAGCTCTGCCACCTATGAATCATCCACCATACCTCCTGTGTGCTTTAATTGGGCTGCTGGACAGAGGGGTGGGGATGTGAAAAAATGTCATCTGGTGGGGGTAATAGGAGTGAGGGTGGTGCACATGCCTACAGAGAGTGCTCTGTGTGCCTGTGCCATAGGTTTGTCATTACTGGTATAGGGAATGCTCAGGAAGTAATTTCTATTAATAGAGGTTGAAGAAAATTGAGAAAACCACTTTAAAAAGCAAAATAGACCATCTGGAAACAGAGGCACACAAACTAAAAGGAGAAAATAGTATCTTGTAAGCCAGAATTGACCAGCTCAAAAATGAGGCAAAGAAAGTAATGGATAAAAACAATGACCTACAAAGAAAAACAGATCAAAAGGAAAAGAAGGATCAAAAAGCCAGGAATGAAATTCAGTCTTTAAAAATTAGAATTGAATAATTAGAAGCAAATGAATTCACAAAGCAGCAGGAATCTATAAAACAGAATCAAAAAATGAAAAATTTGAGGAAAATATGAAATACCTCATTGATAAAATAAATAACATGGAAAATAGATTCAGAAGAGATAATTTATGAATTATTGGATTACCTGAAAATAACAACCAGAGAAAAAGTCTGGACATCATTCTACAGGAAATTATCCAAAAAAATTGCGCAGATATTCTTGAAAAAGAGGGTGAAGTTGAGATTGAAAGAATCCACAGATCATCTTCTGCATTAAATCTCCAACTGACAATGCCCAGGAATGTTATAAGAACTTCCAGACAAAGATACTATAAACCGCTAAAAAGAAATAATTCAGATATCATGGAGCCACAGTCAGGATTACACAGGACCTGGCTGCGTTCACACTGAAGAACCTGGATTATGATATTCCAGAAAGCAAGGGAACTGGGTCTAACACCAAGAATGAACTACCCACCAAAATCGATTATATTCTTATAGGGGAAAGTATGGTCATTTAATAAAATAGAAGATTTCCAAGCATTCCTGAAGAAAAGGCCAGACTTAAACAGAAAATTTGATGCCCAAATATAGAATTCAAGAGAATCGTCAAAAGGTAATTAAGAAAGGAAAAAAAAAATATTTAGGCACCCAATAAGTTCAAATGATTCATATTCTTATATGAAAATATTCTATTGGCAACTCTTAAATTTTGTTATTATCATTTAGGTAGCTAATAGAAGTATACTTAGAGAGTACAGTGGCAAAGTGTATGGGAAGATATGTCAACAAAAATTAGGGGTAAAAAAGAGGATAATACTAAGAAAAATGAGAAAAGAGATAGATAAAATGGGGTAAATATATATTTCAAAAAGAGGCACATAGAAGGGGTGGGGAGAAGACCAATACAATGGAAGAGAAGAAGAGGCTGATGACAGGTAATACTTGAATCTTATGCTCATTGGAATTGGCTCAGAGAGGGAAGAATAGTCAGATCAATTCAGGCAGATAATTTTATTGTGCTGTATAGAAAAGTAGAAGGGTAATAAATTGGCTGGTGGGGAAGGGAGCAATACAAGGGAGGGAGAGGTTGGTGGGTCATAAATGGCGCTATAGTAAGAGGGGAATAATAAGAAGAGAGGGGGTGGGAAGGGGAGTAACATTAGAGAGGGGAAAGGTGGGAGACTGACTAAAAGAAAAAAGTTGGAGAGGAGGGTAAGAGGGATAAGGAAAAAAGGTAGAATCAAAGGAGGATGTCAAAATGGAGGGGAATATTCAGACAATAGTCATAACTGTGAATGTGAATGGGATGAACTCACCCATAAAAAGGAAGTGGATAGCATAATGGATTAAAAAACAGAATGCTACCATATGTTGTCTACAAGAAACACACTTGAGGCAGGTAGACATACACAGTGTAAAAGTAAGAGGATAGAGCAGAATTTATGGGGCTGCAACTGAGACAAAGAAGGCAGGAGTAGCAATTATGATCTCAGACAAAGATAAAGCAAAAATAGATCAGTTTAAAAGAGATAAGGAAAGTAATTACGTCTTGATGAAAGGCAGTATAAATAATGAAGAAATATCAGTACTCAACATATATGCTCCAAATGGTATGGGACTCAGATTTCTAAAGGAGAAACTAAAGGAGCTTAAGGAAGAAATAGAAGGTAAAACCATATGATTGGGGGACCTTAACCTTCCCCTATCAGAACTAGATAAATTGAACCATGAAATAAATAAGAAAGAAGTAAGAGAGGTGAATGAAATGTTAGAAAAATTAGAGCTAATTGATATTTGGAGATAAATGAATAGGGATAAAAAGGAATATACCTTCTTTTCAGTAGCACATGGCACATACACAAAGATTGACCATGAAGTAGGGCATAAAAACATTGTATGCAAACATAGGAAAGCAGAGATAATAAATGCAATTTTTCAGACCATAATGCAAAAAAACCTTAATCAATAAGGGCTTATGCAAAGGCAAATTTAAAATTAATTGGAAACTAAATAATCTAATTCTTCAAAACTGGTGGGTCAAAGAACAAATCAAAGGAACAATTACTAATTTCATTGAAGAGAATGACAATGAGGAGACAACATATCAAAACCTATGGGATACAGAAAAATCAATACTCAGGGGAAAATTTATATCTCTGAGTGCCTATAGCAACAAAATTGAGATGGAGGAAAGCAATGAGTTGCTTTCATTGCAATTGCAATTGCAATTGCAATGGGCTTGCACCTTAAAAAATTAGAAAAAAAAACAAATTAAAAATACTCAGAAAAACTAAATTGGAAATCCTAAAAATTAAAGGAGAAATTAATAAAATTGGAAGCAAAAGAACTATGATTATGACAGAATACTACTGTGCTATAAAAACATGATAAGCAGGTTAATTTTTAAAAAATTTGTAAAGAACTACATGAGATAATGAACAGCTAAATGGGTAGAACAAAGAGGATTGTATATATATTTATATATATATATATATATATATATATATACACACATATATATAGCTACAGGTTTAGTACTTGTTAGTACTTGAAGAATAAAAGTGGAAACACCAAAGACCTAATCTACATATACATATCTATTTGCCAGATGGTGCCTTCTATGACATGGGGATGAGAAGGCGAGGCTGAGATAATTGGATATTAATAAAAATGCTTAATAGACAATAGTACACCTCTCAAAGTTGTCATGCAGATAAAATGAAAATATATATAAAATGCAAATAATATTTGAAAAGTTTTTTGTAAATGTTAATGCATTATATAAATGTTAGCAAGTAATATTTTAATGATTTATGGATGATGATGATGATATGTAGTCTCTAGCTCTCTGAGATTGGCTAGAAAATTACACGTGTCAGATATTCTGAGTCAACAGTGAAGAGAATGAGTTAACAATCAAAAGAATAATCATGATAACTTAGAAGTCCAATAGATTCATATGCAGAACAACTCTGATAAGTTATTAATATAAATTTATTTGCTTATTTATTAAAAGAATTGCAAGTATCATCAAGGAAATTGAGAAGCATGGTTTCTGAAGAAAGAGGACATAGATCTCTTTCTGGTGCTTCTGAAAGCATAGTATCTGCAATAGATTGACAAAAACCTCTCATCTTTATGGCAATTTAATTGTATTCCAAGCAATATGTAGATTTTTTATTTTTTCTGATTTTTTGTGAAGCAGCAACAGGAAAATGCAAGTACAAATGCAGTGTCAGGAGGGGAAAATAAAAACACATACAATAAACACAGTTCAGATTCCATGTATTACAATACTCCACAGTCCCAAAGACTGTGGCAGAGTCATAATGAACTTTATAACACCTCTTCCTCGTCAATCCCCTTCATGGGATAATAACACTGACTTCCCTCATTTCCAGCTCAGTAGAGGAGAAAGTAGATGTGAGAAGAAAAAGAAAGTCTATTCCTGAGGGCAGAATGAAACAGTTAGTAGGTGCTTCCATTTGGAAGCTCATTTGAGATAGCTCTATCATATGCCCTGAAGGAAAACTGTGTTAACTGCTCATCTCACATACTGGGTCTCTCTTAAAACCAGAATACAATGCCTGAAGGTCCAATGGGGACTTTTGAAAGGTCTCTTGTCCATTTCATATTTCAGTTCCTCTAACTCAGTGATTCCCAAAGTGGGTGCCACCGCCCCCTGGTGGGTGCTGCAGCGATCCAGGAGGGTGGTTATGGCCACAGGTGCATTCATATTTCCTATTAATTACTATTAAAATAAAAAAAATAATTCCCAGGGGTGCTAAGTAATATTTTCTCTGGAAAGGGGGCGGTAGGCCAAAAAAGTTTGGGAACCACTGCTCTAACTGGAAGAGGATTATGGGAAAGCATGTGGGGAACAGGGATGAATAACAAGTGAATTTCAATTCCAAGAATAGGCAATGATCCTAAAAGGAAACAGACATCAATGGACGGGGCAGATATACTAAGAAAAAAATTACCCATGAGGAGATTCAATTAAAAATCAAGAATGAGAGAGGGTTAGGGTGTTTTCCTAAACAGAAATTAATTCAGAGAGAGGGACTAATTCAAAAAATTTCAGGACCATACAAAAATAAATGAGCATTCTTTTGGTACTGAGGACAACTGGAGTATTGAAGGATGGATACTAAGTCTCACCATTAATGTTGAGATTATCAGTTTCATAAAGTCTACCTAAGGATTTTAGAATCAGTTGTGGAGGATCCTATTCTTTGCAACTTAGGGAGAAGACACCCTGGGGTGTAGCAGCTACTTATCCTCTTATTGAATAGAGCTTGAAGATATGCAAATAGTGTCCCTCCCTCCAGATAAGAAAACCGGAATCAAACCTGTGCATGTAGCATTAGGAGAAGAGCTTCAGTGTAGTGTAACCTCTTCTTATCTTATCCTTTTTGAGGACAGCCTCCACAATGGAAATTGGGCTGAACTGGATCTTTATTCTGACTATTTTCCAAGGTAGATTTTTGGAGATGGAGAGACTGAACTTTTGTGTTGGTTGTGACTGTTGCCTTTAAATGCAATTTCTCTCTTTGCAGGTGTCCAGTGTGATATTCAGTTGGTGGAGTCTGGGGGTGATGTGAAACAGCCTGGGGAATCTCTGAGTCTCTCCTGTAAAGCTTCTGGATTTACCTTCAGCAACTTTTGGATGCACTGGGTCCGCCAGGCTCCAGGGAAGGGGCTGGAGTGGATCTCAACAATTAAGTATGATAGCAGTGCAAAATATTACGCAGATTCAGTGAAAGGACGATTCACCATTTCCAGGGACAATGGCAACAGCCTGCTGCACCTGCAAATGAATTCCCTTAAAGCTGAGGACACAGCCATGTATTACTGTGCAAAAGACACAGTGAGGAAAAGTAGTGTAAGACAACACATAAAAGTCTTCCTTTCTGGAGGCCTTCAAGATACTTGTTCAGAATAAGAGAGTAAGCATATGTGATGCTATAATATACTTTCAGGATATTTTTTTCAAAGCCAACAACTCCCCCAGGAATCATCTTGTCTTTCCTGTCTTTGAGACTCTTTCCTCTTTTGATGATCCTTAGGCATAGAGAGAAGATATTTTCTCATTATTCTTTATATTACATATACATTATTGACTTCTCTGAACTTTAAAAACATGATGTAGAAAAACAATTACATAAGATATCAGGAATAATTGAATATTTGCAGTGTATATAACCTTTTCACATCTACTATGAACACAATGGTCAAAGATGTAAATCCTGTAGAGTAATGAAATAGTTTTTGGAGAAAAAAATGAAACTCATTCTCAATCTAGATCACTCATTCCCCACCCTCCTCCTCCATGGTGCTCCTCACTTTCCCTTTGCCAAAGGAGGGTCCTTGACTGGCTGTCCAGGCACCCTATTACAACTCCATCCTAGTTACAGGGGTACTATGATAAATCCGTTAATCATTACTTTTTTTGACCAAACATGTTGCTCATTTTTGCTGGATTCTTGGATGTAGTCCTACATCCTTTGCCTTGCAGAATATCATAATCAATGCCTTCTGGTCTTTTAATACATATGCTGCTAGGTCCTGCATAATTCTGGGGCTCCATGATATTTGAGTTTTTTTTTTTTTGTAATCTTGCCTATACATTCAAGCTCATCTCTAGTCCCATATGAATGGAGTACTGCTCCCAAGATTATAATGTGGTCTATTGCATTAGTAATGCACTTGGAAAACCTCAAAGAAATATTTCTATTATTAATATTAATATTATTATCATATTGTATTATTGTTATATATGCCATTAGAATAGGAACTCTTTGAAGAAAAGGATGAATTTTGTAAATATTATGTATGAAAGATAGTAAATATTGTAGACTAACTTCTGCCTCTTATCAAAATTTTCCCTAATAATGAAAATAAAACACTGATAGCATCCCAAACAGATATTATATTTGTAGAATTTTAATCCCCAGATTAAATATCAAACCAATTCTTGAGATACTACATAGTTTTCTTCCTTATGATGTATCTCCCATCCCTTTTATTGATTCTATTTACAATATAGAATTCATTCACTTTTGAAGTATATATTGTCCACATCTTACTTACTCTTCAGCCACAGTGGATAACCAACTCACTACCCCAAAAAACCAGACTCTCAACATAACTTCCTTCTCCCAAGCCTTTTTTCTCTTCTCAGTGATGTAAACAAATAAAGCATTAGAACTTTCAGTGCCAAGATGGTGGAGTAAGACTGGAACTTGCCTAATCTCCCAAATTCCCTTCCAAACAACTTTAAAACAAAGTTTCTTGCTGAATTTTGGAACTCTGCAGCAGTTTTCCATTGCAGTGTCAACTTGGAATGTCAACAGGAAAGGTCTATTTCACTGAGATAGGAGGTAACATAGTCTGGAGCAGGAAGCAGGAAGAAGCTTCAAGGTTGCACTCCAGGGGGCAACACTGTGTTCCCAGTGCAGTCACCAAAGAGGTCCCACCCACTGGGCAAATCATCACTGAGACTCTTCCCATGAGAAGTCAGTTGTGTGGCCTAGATTCCAGAGCAAATCAGCAACGAGGCCTCCTTCCCTGGTGCAGATTAGTAACAAGGCCTGACATCTGCTCCATCAAGCAGTGGAGGCCTTCTACTGTGTAAGCAAGCAGCAAGGATTCCCACTGTGCAAGCCAGCAGCTGAGGCCACTCGCTGTTTAACCAGCAGTTAGACCCCTGGTGAAGGCCAGCATTAAAGCCCCCCCTCCCTTGCCTCACCCCACCCCTCAATCAGTGCAGGTCAGGAGCTAGGGCCCAGGACTGGGTGCAAGTGTGAGGTCTCCTATTAGTGTAAACCAGTAGTGAGGCCCTTATTACCACTTATTATTACTAGGCTAGGATTGATAAACTAGAATTTTCCCTATTAATCATATATATATAATTTCTCCAAGCACAATAATATTCTGTTATGTTCCTGTGCCACATTTGTTAAGCTATTGCCCAGTTAAAGGATACCTACTTTCTGTCCAATTATTTGCATGTTTTTAATCAAATAAGGAGCTTCCTAGATAATTGATATTTTCCACTTTATCAAACACTAGGTTTGTCAAAGACAAAGTTTCATTGTTTTGATTTTCCTTTGTGTAGACTATTATAATAATTTATCTCTATTTTTTAGCCAACACAAGGTTTTTTGATGACTGTTTTTTATATTATAATTTGAGATGTGAACATGCTATTCTATTTTCATCTCTACTTTTTTTTAATAATTTCCCTTGATATTCTAGATCTTTTGCTTTTCCAAATAAATTTTGTTATTTCATCAAGTTATTTTTTATTTTTAAAACCCTTACCTTTGGCCATGGAGTCAATACTATGTATTGGCTCCAAGGCACAAGAATAGTAAGGGCTAGGCAATGGGGGTCAAGTGACTTGCCCAGGGTCACACAGCTGGGAAGTGGCTGAGGCCGGGTTTGAACCTAGGACCTCCCGTCTCTAGGTCTGGCTCTCAATCCACTGAGCTACCCAGCTGCCCCCTCATCAAGTTCTAAATAGAATTTTCTTGATCATTTGATTGTTAAGACATTAAAAGCATGAATTAATTTTGATATATTTTCAATTTTTGGACATCATATTTTTATTATATTTACAGTGCCTGAATAAATGAACATCATATTTTTAAAACCCTTATCTTCTGTCTTGCAATCAATACTGTTTACTATAGAGTAGTAAGGACTAGGCCCCTGATGGTGAACCTATGACACGCATGTCAGCATTGACATGCTTATCCATCCATTTTCGATGGCATGTGACTGCATGAGGCCACATACAGAGAAATATGGGGCTGTATGCCGAGGATGAAACATTTGCTGTAGTGTAGTGTAGACACTCTGTGCTGGAGGTCTGCAGGCCAAAACAACAGAACTCCGGCACAGAGTGTCTAGTTCTGGGACTTCTGGATTGTTAGGGGAACTTTGACCTCACTTTTAGCCAGTGGATCAGTGGCAGCGGAATGCTTCAGGGGACATGTCTTTGGGGGCCCTGTGATCACCATTGCCAGCAACCACATAACCACAGGAGCCATCATCCAATCTACTGTTCTGGGGTGTTGTGGATTTCTAATTGACCATCATTCCTAAGATAAGTGAGGGGGAGGCTGGGAGAGGCGAGGGCCTGTGCTATGGGTACCGTTTCCTGCCATTAGAAATAATGGCAGCCATTAGAAATAATGGCAGCCATCTTAATTTACATGAAGAACACCAGCTTGTAGCATAATGCAGACTCCATTTCATCACTATTACTATTGTGCATCCTTATTAACCCCTGTTTCTGCTTATTAACCCTGCACTTTTCTAAAAGACAGTTACACGTGCCATCTTGTGGTCAGTTAGGCTAGTTAACCCCTAATTGCCTGCAGAGCTAATAGGCTATCTATAATTCTATCTTCTGTCACTGCCTCCCTGATGGAGAACCTAAAAAAAAACAAGATTAAGTAAAGGAAGTGGTAGTAGCAGTAGCCAACTCTTTCAAGAGACATGGACTGAGCTGTTTGGCATTATAGAAAAAATGGCAGATCATTTTGCATTCTATGTATTGAAACGGTAGTAAGCAGAATGTGGAATATAAATAGACATTTTGAAACTAATCCTTCCCAGCTCTTGAAAAAAGTGAGGATGAAAGGAAGGAATACATTCCCAGGCAGTTACATCTTTATAAGAGTCAATCTAATTCCATCCTTAAATTTGTAAAAGGCTCTACAAATTTAACATCTGCAAGTTTAAGCATTGCTCACTTCATAGCTCAGTGTGGAAAAGTGCTCAGTGAGGGAGAATTTGTTATAGAAACTCTCCCAAGATGTGCACCAGTTCTATTTCACAATATGCAGAATAAAGATGTAATTATTAAGAGAATATCTGTTACCACTCAGTAGAAGTATCATAAAAGATTGAATAATGAGACTGAACACAAGCATACAACATCAATTAAAGAGAGACATAAGTAATTGTAAACATTTTTCGATCTCTTTTGTTGTCACATCACATGCTCAGTTAGCCATTATTGATCGATATTCTGATGGTCTCATAGGAAGCAACATATGTAAGGTTTTTATACAAACATTACGTGACCTAAGCATTGATATCTCTAAAGTTGTGTCAGTGACGACAGATGGGGCACCAAACTTGGTTGGGGAAAAAGTCAGATTTGTCAAATTGTTTACAGAAGTGATTGGACATGCCATTGTGCCTTTTCATTGTATTATCCATCAGGAGGCTTTATGTGCCAAGGCAGAATTCACCAATTTAAACAACTTAATGTCAGTTGTTACAAAAATAGTTAATTTAATAGGTGTTCACCCCCTTCACAAGCGAAAATTTTCTGCGCTTTTACTGGAGGTTGATTCCACCTACAGTGGACTGTTGATGTACAATAAATGTAAGATGGCTGAGCCAAGGCAAAGTTCTTGAGTGCTTTGTGGAGAGCTTTGAAGAAATTAAGGTATTTCTTGAGGATAAGGATCTGAGAAACTTTCCTCAGCTCAATGATGATAAGTAGGTCAATACCCTGATGTTTTTTACAGAGCTCTCTGTTCATATTAATGAACTGAATTTAAAGTTACAAGGTTTTGGCAAAAGTATTGATGTTCTGTTTGGATACATAAAAGCTTTTGAAAGTAAACTTAAAATTTTCAAGTGAGATGTAGAAACTAAAACTTATAAGTATTTTCCTTGAGTAACAAAGTATTTTGAGAAGGCCAGCACAGCTGTACAAAGTGAAATGGAACCCTTCCATATAAAGTACCAGCATGTTTTAGACTCATTACTTGACCAGTTTAGTGA
Organism: Gracilinanus agilis; assembly: GCF_016433145.1. Taxonomy (NCBI): domain Eukaryota; kingdom Metazoa; phylum Chordata; class Mammalia; order Didelphimorphia; family Didelphidae; genus Gracilinanus; species Gracilinanus agilis. Next base: position 434,545,073 of record NC_058131.1, read on the forward strand.
TAGATTTAATCAATTTAGAAGCCTAGAACAGACCATGAAAATAATTAAGTAGTCTACAGTAGTTTGGAATTAAATTGTTTTCAATAGATGTGCAAATTGATGATTTGGAGATGCAACTTACAGAATTTCAAGACAGCATCTGGGCTCAGGTGTTTGTCAACTTGACATCAAAGCTTGAGAATCTGGAAAGGTGCTGCTTGGAGAATCAAGAGAAGTGCCACTACGAACAGGAAATTTGGAGAGCCTGGAACCAAATACCAGACACTTTTAGTACCCTGAAAAATATAGCAGCGGCTTACTTAACATTTTTCTTTCTATGTATTTTTGTGAGACCTTATTCTCAGTGTTAAATGATATCAAAACCAACAAAAGAAACAGATTGACAGATGAAGTTAGTAGTGCTTGCTTAGGTTTGAAGTGTACAAAATACCAACCTACAATTAAAGATTTAGCAGCTAAATGAATTTTCATTAGCCAATGAAATTCAGGAACAAAAAAGTCACCAAGAGGCAGGTTAAAGAATTCCCCCTCCCCTTCACTTATCTTAGTTCACAGCACCCCACACAGTTAAATAATAAAAAGACCAACAAAAGAAACTGACTGACAGATGAACCAAAAAGTCACTAAGCAGATAAATTAAGCAATTAGTTTTTGGTTTATTAAATATAGTTATATATTACAATTATACATTTTTGTTATTTAAACTACAAATATGACAAAATTATGGTTTTTTTTCTTGAAGTGACACACCACCCAAGTTATACTTGTTTTTTTGCCAAATTTTGACACATCAAGCTCAAAAGGTTGCCCATCACTGGGCTAGGCAATGGGGGTTAAGTGATTTGCCCAGGGTCACACAGCTAGGAAGTGTCTGAAGCCAGATTTGAACCCAGGACTTCCCATCTCTGGCTCTCAATCTACTAAACCACCTAGCTGCCCCCATGAATGCTGAATATTCTTGAATATTTAAGTTGTTCTTTATTTCTCTGAGTATTTTGTAATTTGAATCTATACAGGTCTTTTCTGTGTTTTGATAGGTTGCCAAGATATTTTATATATTCTGTTCTTATTTGGAATGGAATTTCCCTTTTCATGATTTCTTATTGTTTTCTGTTTTTTATTTTAAGGAAATGTAATTTATTTTTAAAGGTTTATTTTGAACCCCACAATTTTGCTAAAGCTATTGTCTGAATTAGCATGGTGGCTAATTTCCTATGATTTTCTGAGTATGACATCTTTTTATGAGCAAGTAGGGACAGTTTTATCTCTTCCTTATCCCTATACTTTGTTTCCTTTGTCTTGTTGCTATTGCTAGTATTTTCAGAACTAGATCAAATAATAGTGAGGAAAGGAGCATAATTATTTGAAAATTTTCCAACGTATCATCATTGCATATACCTGTTTTTGGTTTTAGGTAATTGCTTTTAATGATATTAAGAAAAAATGCTTTTATTTTATGGAGTTATTAGCATAAAAGAATTATGTACAAGGTCAAAACTTTTTCTCCATTTATTAAGATGGTCATATAGTTTTGGATGCTTTGTTTTTTTTTTATTTTTTTTATTTTAAACCCTTAACTTCTGTGTATTGACTTATAGGTGGAAGAGTGGTAAGGGTAGGCAATGGGGGTCAAGTGACTTGCCCAGGGTCACACAGCTGGGGAGTGTCTGAGGCCGGATTTGAACCTAGGACCTCCCGTCGCTAGGCCAGGCTCTCAATCCACTGAGCTACCCAGCTGCCCCCGATGCTTTGGTTTTGATATGATTTATTTTGCTTATTTTCCTAATGTTGAACCATTCTGCATGCCTGGTCAAAATCCTATTTGGTCATGATGGATAATTTCTTATACAAATTGCTATAGTCTGATAAGATCCTGTTTTGATTTTTGATGAACTATTCATTAATGTTATTGTTCTTTAGTTTTTCTTTTGTTTTATCTTTCCTAGCTTAGGTATAAGGACCATACTTGTGTCAAAAGGGATTCTGGTAGAGAGCTTTCTTTCTCAATTTTTTATAACAATTTGTGAATATAAATACTAGTTGTTCTTTAAAAGTTTGATAAAAAGAGTAATTGACCAGTGGAATAGATTAGGCCTATAATATGCAAAAGCAAATGAACACAATAACAAAGATCTCATCTATTGGGGGAAGAACTCTATATTTTACAAAAACTTCTCAGAAAACTGGAAAGTAATTTGGTAGAAGCTAGACATATAAGAACATCTACCATACACAAAGATAACCTCAAAAAGGATACATGATTTATAGATGAAGGAGGATATGAAAAAAATTGCTCACCAGATCTATGGATAAGGAAAAGAAACTGACTGAAGAAGAAACAGATAAAAACATAGGAGGTAACATAAAATAATTTTGATTTCATTTAATTAAAGATTAAAACCAAGACAGCCAAAATGAGAAGAAAAGCAAGAACCTAGAGGAAAATATTTTGTAGCTCTGCTATCTTTGAATAAGACATATAAAGTGACTATTTAATGTGTGAAATGGGTATAGTTTAAAAGACTAACAGCCTTTTTGGTAGCATTTTTGAAATCCCAGGCTATATACTCAGTACAAGTGTGAACATTTCTCTTTTTCAGTTGTTGAATTCCATTCCATCTTGTGCTATTATTATAATTTTTTTGTTTCAGCCATGTCTTACTCTTTGGGACCTCATTTGGAGTGTTCTTGGCAAAGATACCAGAGTGGTTTGCTATTTCCTTCTTCAGTCCATTTTAAAGGCAAACAGGGTAAAATGACTTGCTTGGGACCACATAGCAAGTAAGGGTCTGAGGCCAAATTTGAACTCAGGAGCATGTCTTTCTGTTTTCAGACCCAGCATTCTATCTGCTGGACTATATAGATACCTGTATCTTATGCCATAAATTGTCTTTAATCCAATAGGTAAAAAAGTAAAAAGGATTGTAATGCAATAGTGCAAGAATGATAACAGGGGAGAAACCCCGTCCTCCCCCTTGGAATAGATATGACTTAGAGCCCATGCTTTATGCATTAGAAACTCTGTAGTTATAATAGTGGCCAGGAGAGAAATTGGTGGTTTCTCATTTATTTATTTATTTTTTGTGGGGTCATCAATTTGAGTACCAGAAAATAATGAGTTCCAGATCTCTAAAAGGATAAGGACCTTGAAATTATAAAATCTATGCTTTGAAAAAAAAGTGGAAGTGAGAAGGAAAAATATTAGAGTATAAAATTAAATATACAGTAGATGGCAGCAGAGCTGGATACTCTGGGTGATGAGACTAGTACTTGGAAATATGAAGATTATTTCAGAGATCTGAGCTATAATTAAGTCAAATTTTTAGGTCAATGGCACAGAATGATAACTATTTCACTGTCCCATCAAATAGAGTATGTTTCTCTGACTTTGTTGGAGACTTAAGAGTTTTCTTGATATGCATTGTGACTTTCATGACTCAATTTCTCCACCTACAAGGCTAATATAAGAAATATGAACTGCCCATAGCAATCTTATGAGGGAACATGACTGTAACTGTGGGTAAATAATCCAGGCAAAATGTAAACCTACATAAAAGAAGATAAAATATAGGCTCAAAAGACAACAGAGGGTTAAGATGGTGGCAGAGTAAAAAGCAGCTGCTTAACCTCTCCTAACCCATACATATAGGACTCCTCAAGAGGACATAAAAACAAATCCAGATGAACAAAGGGATCCCACAACAGGACACATCATTGAAGGTACATGGGATCAGGGCATATCCATGCTATAAGGAGATGAAATAGCTCTCGCTAAAATGCAAACTGAGCAACTCCCTCCCCCCACACCACCTACAGTGCCAAAGCCAGCATGCAAGAGTTAGAACAAGTTTGGGGCATTCATTAAGGTCTTGGCAGCTACCTAGGATCACCAGGGCCTGCTCCTGAGAGCAGCAAGACTTAAGACCCCAAGAGGCTAAAGAACCGGACTTTGAACACAGACCTTGAGCTCAGGTGTGGACTCAGATACAAGCATGGACACAGGGGCAGACTTGGATGGGGACCCAGTGCAGAGGGGTGCATGACTCTGGAAGCAGCACCCTGAGACTGTTAAAGGAGCTTCAGGCAGAGGAGCAAGCAAGGGGACCATCAGGAGGCTTGACCCTGAGAACAACTAGACCTGAGATCTCAGGAGCCTAAAGAGTGCAGATAGACCCTGGGTGTGAGGATAAAGCAGAGAGGGCTCAAAACACTGTGACTCAGGTGAAAACTGCTCCACAACTCCATAAGCAGAGAGCCTGTCTGCCTTACCCAGACTTCTGACTGAGAAATAAATAATAGTAATGGCAAGCCAGTCAGTCATAAGAGCCTCAAAAGAGAAAGATCAAGAAGAAATCTTTAACACTCAACAACTTTTACACAGAAAAAGCCCAGACAACAGAGCAAACAGCAGAGGAGAACAAACATACAAACCTTCCTCCCAAAAATGAAAATTGGTCACAAGCTCTGGAAGAGTTCAAATCTGAGATCATGAGAAAGATGGGAGAGATTTAGTGAGAGAAATGGGAAATAGCTCAAAAGGAAATTAACAGCTTAAAAGACAGAAACTCCCAATTGGAAACCAAAGTTAAATAGATGGAAAACAGGATAGACCAAACTGAAAAGGAAAATCATAAGATTATAACAGAAAACCAGTCTCTAAAGACCAGAATTGGGTAAGTAGAAGCCAATGATTTCTCAAGACAGCAAGAACAAAAAAAAAGCAAAGTCAAAAGATTGATAAAATAGGAAACATGAAATATCTCACTGAGAAATCAAGAGATCAAGAAAACAGGTCTAGAAGAGACAATTTGAGAATCATTGGTCTTCCTGAAAAAGCAGAAATTAATAGAAATTTGGACTCCATACTAAAAGAAATTATTCAGCAAAACTGCCCTGAAGTTCTACAATAAGAGGGCAATATAGACATTGAAAGGATCCATAGATCACACTCTACACTAGACCCAGAAAAGACAACCCCCAGGAATATAATAGCCCAATTCAAGAGCTTCCAAGTAAAAGAAAAAATATTACAAGAAGCCAGAAAGAGACAATTCAGATATCAAGGAGCACCAGTCAGGACCACACAGGATCTGGCAGCCTCTACACTAAGAGACTGCAAGCCTTGGAATATGATATTCAGAAAGACAAGAGAACTGGGTCTACAACAAAGGATCACCTACCCATCAAAACTGACTATATACTTCCAGAGGAAAGTATGGGCATTCAACAAGATAGAAGATTTCCAAGTATTTGCACAGAAAAGACCAGGACTAAATGGAAAGTTTGATATCCAACCGCAAAAAACAAGAGAAACATGAAAAGGTAATTAAGAAACAGAGGAGAAAGAAAGAAAACTCTTATGTTTAAATTTATCTCTTTAAGGGCTTTAATAAGATCAAATTATTTGTATTCCTATATGATGAAATGTTAGATATAATCTTCAAAAACTGTATTCAATATTATAGTAATTAGAAGAATTATTCATAGGGAGAGGTTGGAGCACTAAATGGCCTAAGATGAGATGGGGGTGGGGAAGAGGGGGGTGAATAGTAGATGGCACCAAGAGAAACTTGAATGAATAAGAAAAATAGGATATTCTATACCACACAAAGAGGGCATAGGAAGGGGAGGGGATGAATACTAGTATAAGAAGGAGAGGAAGAGAGCATTAATAGGTAATGTTAAAACCTTACTCAGTGGAATTAACCATGAGAGGGAAGAGTAGCTATATCCATTGAGTTATAGAATTCTATCTAACCCTACTGAGAAAGTCAGAAAGGATTAACCAAGGGGAGCAGGGGAGTGGGGAGGTCAAAAAAGGGAAGGGAGGAGAGGGGGAAGGGAATTTATTAGGCCTTAAAAAATAAAAAGAAGGGAAAAATAAGGGAGGAGATAGAAAGGGAAGTAAATCAAGGAAGGGGATAAGGGGGACTGGTCTAAAACAAACCACTGGTTTAAAAGGAAATAGCATAAGAAGAAGGGGTAGAACTAGGAGAGGATACTAAAATGTTGGGGAATACACAACTGATAATTATAACTTTGAATGTGAATGGAATGAACTCACCCATAAAATGGAAACAAATAGCAGAGTGGATTAGAAACCAAAATCCTGCCATATGTTGTCTACAAGAAACACAAATGAGGCGGGTGAACATACACAGATTTAAGGTCAAGGGCTGGGACAAACTCTTTTGGACTTCAAATGAGAAAAAGAAGGTGCGAGTGGCGATCATGATTTCTGATAAAGCCAAAGTAAAAATAGGTATGATTAAAAGACACAGGGAAAGTAATTACATCCTGATAAAAGGCAGTATAGACAATGAGGAAATAACAGTGCTCAATATGTATGCACCAAATTGTATAGCATCCAAATTCCTAAAGGAGAAACTAGCAGAGCTCAAGAAGGAAATAGATAGTAAAACCATACTATTGGGAGATCCAAATATCCCTCTTTCAGATCTAGATAAATCAAACCAAAAAATAAATAAGAAAGAGATAAGAGAGGTGAATGAATTCCTAGAAAAATTAGATTTAATAGATACATGGAGAAAAATAAATAGGGACAAAAAGGAATATACCTTCTTTTCAACTGCACATGGTACATTCACAAAGATTGACCATGTAATAGGGCATAGAAATATTGCAAACTAATGCAAAAGAGCAGAAATAATAAATGTAACCTTTTGGATCATAATGCAATAAAGATAATAATTAGTAAGGGCACCTGGACAGGCAAATCAAAAACTAATAGTAAATTAAATAATATGATTCTCCAAAACCAGTTAAAGAAGAAATCATAGAAACAATCAATAATTTCATTGAAGAGAATGACAATGATGAGACATCCTAACAAAATCTGTGGGATGCAGCCAAGGCAGTACTCAGGGGGAAATTTATATCCTTGAGTGCATGTATTAACAAATTAGAAAGGGCAAAGATCAATGAACTGGGCATGCTAATTAAAAAAACTAGAAAGGGAACAAATTAAAAATCCCCAGCTAAAGACCAAATTAGAGATTATAAAAATTAGAGGAGAAATCAATAAAATTGAAAGTAAAAGAACTACTGAATTAATAAATAAGACTAGAAGCTGGTACTTTGAAAAAACAAACAAAATTGAAAAATTTTGGTCAATCTAATTAAAAAAAGGGAAGAAGAAAACAAAATCATCAGTATCAAAGATGAAAAGGGAGACCTCACCTCTAATGAAGAGGAAATCAAGGCAATCATTAAAAACTATTTTGCCCAATTATATGGCAAGAAACATAGCAATCTAGGTGAGATGGATGAATATTTACAAAAATATAAATTGCCTAGATTAACAGTAGAAGAAATAGAATACTTATATAATCCCATATCAGAAAAAGAAATTGAACAAGCCATCAAAGAACTCCCTAAGAAAAAATCGCCAGGGCCTGATGGATTCACAAGTGAATTCTATCACACCTTCAAAGAACAACTAATTCCAATACTATACAAACTATTTGACATAATAAGCAAAGAAGGAGTTCTAACAAACTCCTCTTATGATACAAATATGGTACTGATACCAAAGCCACGTAGATCAAACACAAAGAAAGAAAACTACAGACCAATCTCCTTAATGAGCATAGATGCAAAAATCTTAAATAGATTACTAGCAAAAAGACTCCAGCTAGTGATCAAGAGGATTATCCATCATGATTAGGTGGGATTTATACCAAGAATGCAAGGATAGTTCAACATTAGGAAAACCATTTACATACATGACCATATCAACAAGCAAACCAACAAAAACCACATGATTATCTCAATAGACGCTGAAAAAGCCTTTGACAAAATACAGCATCCATTCCTATTGAAAACACTAGGAAGTATAAGAATAGAAGGACCTTTCCTAAAAATCATGAACAGTATATATCTAAAACCATCAACACACATCATCTACAATGGGGACAAATTAGAGGCCTTCCCGATAATATCAGGCATGAAACAAGGATGCCCATTATCACCTCTATTATTTAACATTGTACTATAAACACTAACAGTAGCAATTAGAGAAGAAAAAGAAATCAAAGGTATTAAAAATAGGCAATGAGGAGATTAAGCTATCACTTTTTGCAGAGGATATGATGGTATACTTAAAAAATCCTAGAGAATCAACTAAAAAGCTAAATGGAAATAATCAACAACTTTAGCAAAGTTGCAGGATACAAAATAAATGCACATAAATCATCAGCATTTCTATATATTTCCAACACATCACAGCAGGAAGAGGTAGAAAGAGAAACACCATTTAAAATCACCCTTGACAATATAAAATACTTAGGAATCTACCAAAACAAACAAAGGAATTATATGAACACAATTACAAAACACTTTCCAAACAATTAAAAATAGATGTAAACAGTTGAAAAAATATTGAGTGCTCATGGGTAGGACAAGCTAACATAATAAAAATGAACATTCTACCCAAATTAATTTACTTATTTAGTGCCATATCTATCAAACTATCAAAAAACATTTTTACTGAATTAGAAAAAAACTATAACAAAGTATATTTGGAAGAACAGAAGACCAAGAATATCAAGGGAAATAATGAAAAAAAAAATATGAAGGAAGGTGCCCTAGCAGTACCAGATCTTAAACTGTTCTACAAAGCAGTAGTCATCAAAACAACGTGGTACTGGCTATGAGACCGAAGGGAGGATCAGTGGAATAGACTTGCGTTAAGTGACGTCAGCAAGACAGTGTATGATAAACCCAAAGAGCCCAACTTTTGGGACAAAAATCCACTATTTGACAAAAACTATTTGGAAAATTGGAAAACAATATGGGAGAGATTAGGTCTAGATTAGGGGTCGGCAATGTATGGCTCTCAAGCCACATATGGCTCTTTTGAGGGCCAGATATGGCTCTTTCTGCAGGAGCCATAAAGTAAAAATTTTTTTTTTTAGGCTCTGTTACAGGAGAGCGCACTGTGAGCACTGTATGGCTCTCACGAAATTACATTTTAAAAAATGTGGCATTTATGGCTCTCACGGCCAAAAAGGTTGCCTCCCCCTGGTGTAGATCAGCATCTCTCACCCTACACCAAGATAAATTCAGAATGGGTGAATGACTTATAATGAAGGAAATATATAATGAAGGAAACTATAAGTAAATTAAGTGAACACAGAATAGTATACTTGTCAGATCAATGGGAAAGGGAAAATTTTAAAACCNTGGAGAAAAATAAATAGGGACAAAAAGGAATACACCTTCTTTTCAGCTGCACATGGTACATTCACAAAGATTGACCATGTAATAGGGCATAGAAATATTGCAAACTAATGCAAAAGAGCAGAAATAATAAATGTAACCTTTTGGATCATAATGCAATAAAGATAATAATTAGTAAGGGCACCTGGACAGGCAAATCAAAAACTAATAGTAAATTAAATAATATGATTCTCCAAAACCAGTTAAAGAAGAAGTCATAGAAACAATCAATAATTTCATTGAAGAGAATGACGATGATGAGACATCCTACCAAACTCTGTGGGATGCAGCCAAGGCAGTACTCAGGGGGAAATTTATATCCTTGAGTGCATGTATTAACAAATTAGAAAGGGCAAAGATCAATGAACTGGGCATGCTAATTAAAAAAACTAGAAAGGGAACAAATTAAAAATCCCCAGCTAAAGACCAAATTAGAGATTATAAAAATTAGAGGAGAAATCAATAAAATTGAAAGTAAAAGAACTACTGAATTAATAAATAAGACTAGAAGCTGGTACTTTGAAAAAACAAACAAAATTGAAAAATTTTGGTCAATCTAATTAAAAAAGGGAAGAAGAAAACAAAATCATCAGTATCAAAGATGAAAAGGGAGACCTCACCTCTAATGAAGAGGAAATCAAGGCAATCATTAAAAACTATTTTGCCCAATTATATGGCAAGAAACATAGCAATCTAGGTGAGATGGATGAATATTTACAAAAATATAAATTGCCTAGATTAACAGTAGAAGAAATAGAATACTTATATAATCCCATATCAGAAAAAGAAATTGAACAAGCCATCAAAGAACTCCCTAAGAAACAATCGCCAGGGCCTGATGGATTCACAAGTGAATTCTATCACACCTTCAAAGAACAACTAATTCCAATACTATACAAACTATTTGACATAATAAGCAAAGAAGGAGTTCTAACAAACTCCTCTTATGATACAAATATGGTACTGATACCAAAGCCACGTAGATCAAACACAAAGAAAGAAAACTACAGACCAATCTCCTTAATGAGCATAGATGCAAAAATCTTAAATAGATTACTAGCAAAAAGACTCCAGCTAGTGATCAAGAGGATTATCCATCATGATTAGGTGGGATTTATACCAAGAATGCAAGGATAGTTCAACATTAGGAAAACCATTCACATACATGACCATATCAACAAGCAAACCAACAAAAACCACATGATTATCTCAATAGACGCTGAAAAAGCCTTTGACAAAATACAGCATCCATTCCTATTGAAAACACTAGGAAGTATAAGAATAGAAGGACCTTTCCTAAAAATCATAAACAGTATATATCTAAAACCATCAACACACATCATCTACAATGGGGACAAATTAGAGGCCTTCCCGATAATATCAGGCATGAAACAAGGATGCCCATTATCACCTCTATTATTTAACATTGTACTATAAACACTAACAGTAGCAATTAGAGAAGAAAAAGAAATCAAAGGTATTAAAAATAGGCAATGAGGAGATTAAGCTATCACTTTTTGCAGAGGATATGATGGTATACTTAAAAAATCCTAGAGAATCAACTAAAAAGCTAAATGGAAATAATCAACAACTTTAGCAAAGTTGCAGGATACAAAATAAATGCACATAAATCATCAGCATTTCTATATATTTCCAACACATCACAGCAGGAAGAGGTAGAAAGAGAAACACCATTTAAAATCACCCTTGACAATATAAAATACTTAGGAATCTACCAAAACAAACAAAGGAATTATATGAACACAATTACAAAACACTTTCCAAACAATTAAAAATAGATGTAAACAGTTGAAAAAATATTGAGTGCTCATGGGTAGGACAAGCTAACATAATAAAAATGAACATTCTACCCAAATTAATTTACTTATTTAGTGCCATATCTATCAAACTATCAAAAAACATTTTTACTGAATTAGAAAAAAACTATAACAAAGTATATTTGGAAGAACAGAAGACCAAGAATATCAAGGGAAATAATGAAAAAAAAATATGAAGGAAGGTGCCCTAGCAGTACCAGATCTTAAACTGTTCTACAAAGCAGTAGTCATCAAAACAACGTGGTACTGGCTATGAGACCGAAGGGAGGATCAGTGGAATAGACTTGCGTTAAGTGACGTCAGCAAGACAGTGTATGATAAACCCAAAGAGCCCAACTTTTGGGACAAAAATCCACTATTTGACAAAAACTATTTGGAAAATTGGAAAACAATATGGGAGAGATTAGGTCTAGATTAGGGGTCGGCAATGTATGGCTCTCAAGCCACATATGGCTCTTTTGAGGGCCAGATATGGCTCTTTCTGCAGGAGCCATAAAGTAAAAATTTTTTTTTTTAGGCTCTGTTACAGGAGAGCGCACTGTGAGCACTGTATGGCTCTCACGAAATTACATTTTAAAAAATGTGGCATTTATGGCTCTCACGGCCAAAAAGGTTGCCTCCCCCTGGTGTAGATCAGCATCTCTCACCCTACACCAAGATAAATTCAGAATGGGTGAATGACTTATAATGAAGGAAATATATAATGAAGGAAACTATAAGTAAATTAAGTGAACACAGAATAGTATACTTGTCAGATCAATGGGAAAGGGAAAATTTTAAAACCAAGCAAGAGTTAGAAAAAATTACAAAATGTAAAATAAATAATTTTGATATTAAATTAAAAAGTTTTTGTACAAACAAAAACAATGCAACCAAAATCAGAAGGGAAACAACAAACTGGGAAAAAATCTGTAGAATAAAAAACTCTGACAGAAGTCTAATTACTCAAATATACAAGGAGCTAAATCAATTGTATAAAAAAATCAAGCCATTCCCCAATTGATAAATGGGCAAGGGAACATGAATACGCAATTTTCAGATAAAGAAATCAAAACTATCAATAAGCACATGAGAAGGTGTTCTAAATCTCTAACAATTAGAGAAATGCAAATCAAAACAACTCTGAGGTATCACCACACACCTAGCAGATTGGTTAACATGACAGCAAAGGAAAGTGGTGGTTAATGTTAGAGGGGATGTGGCAAAATTGGGACATTAATGCATTGCTGGTGGAGTTGTGATCTGATCCAACCATTCTGGATGGTAATTTGGAACTTGCCCAAAGAGCGATAAAAGACTGCCTGCCCTTTGATCTAGCTATAGCATTGCTGAGTTTGTACCCCAAAGAGATCATAGAGAAAAAGACTTGTACAAAAATATTTATAGCTGCGCTTTTTGTGGTGGCAAAAAACTGGAAAATGAGGGTATGCCCTTCAATTGGGGAATGGCTGAACAAATTGTGGTATATGCTGGTGATGGAATACTATTGTGCTCAAAGGAATAATAAACTGGAACAATTCCATGTGAACTGGAAAGACCTCTAGGAATTGATTCAGAGTGAAACGAGAAGAATCAGGAGAACATTATATACAGAGACTGATACACTGTGGTAAAATTGAATGTAATGGACTTCTGTACTTACAGCAAAGCAATGAGCCAGGACAGTTCTGAGGGACTTATGGTAAAGAACGCTACCCACATTCAGAGGAAGAACTATAGGAGAGGAAACACAGAAGAAAAACAACCACTTGAACACATATGAGTTGATGAGGACATGTTTGGGGATGTAGTCTTGAAAAAACAACACCAATGCAACTATCAATAATATGTAAAAAAATCTTGATTGATCGCACATGTTAAAACCATTGGAAATGTGCATTGGATATGGGGTGGTGGTGGTGAAGGGGAAAGTAAAAACAAGAATCATGTAGCCATGGAAAATTTTTCTAAAAAAATAAATTATTTAAATTAAAAAAAAAAGACAACATGGGTGCTAAGAATCAGGACAGGGGACCCAGTGTAGAAAATTATTCATAAAACAGATTCAGTCTGCTGATAACTGGAATTGGGAGATTGACTGAAGAGCTTTGACCATCAGAAATGGGACTAGCATTGTTCAGAAATTTATCAGGAACACTGAAAGCTCTCCTATGTATGACCAATTGCTTAGAATTGTTGAAGGATGTGAGATTATGGACACTGAGTCAAAACTGGGAATTTCTGTCACCAACATTTTCCAGTGCTTTGGAACTAGTTGGAGAAGAATTTTTTCTCTGAAGCTCAGGGAAGAGACTTTCCCCAACCTGAGGGGTGGAGAGGAGGCCTAAAGTGTCCTTCCTTCTTTTGAATGGAGAATTATGCAAATTGATTCCCTCTCTAATGACTTGAAAAGCAGCCCCAAACCTGCACTTTTACCTCTGGGAGACAAGCTCAAGTCCTTTGTGACTTTTTATGCAGAGGATAAACCCAGAAACTCATCATGAAATTTAAGTTGAATTGGATTTTCTTTCTGGCCATTTTCCAAGGTAGTTTTATGAGAGGGAGGAAAAATATGAAGTGATGATTTTGTGTGATCGTTGCTTTTAATGCAACATTGGTCTGTCTTACAGGTGTCCGATGTGATGTTCAGTTGATGGAGTCTGGGGGAGATGTGAGACAACCTGGGGGTACCCTGCGTCTCTCTTGTAAAGCCTCTGGATTTACCTTTAGCAGCTATTGGATGGATTGGGTCCGCCAGGCTCCAGGAAAGGGACTAGAATGGATTGCAAGAATTAGTACTGGTGGAAGTAGCACATACTATTCAGACTCTGTCAAAGGCCGATTCACCATCTCCAGAGAAGACAGCAGCAACATGTTATATTTACAGATGAATTCCCTTAAAACAGAGGATACAGCTTTGTACTATTGTGCAAGAGACACAGTGAGGGAAAGAAGTGTGAGACCAGACAGAAACTTCCCCTTCCAGGAACTGAGAAGCCCTTGAGCCCAGGGGAGGCTGAGGTCAAGATCCATAGAGTACAAGTTCCAGGAACAAGTAACCAGTGAATTTGAACAATTCCTTTTTAGGGTCTGTGGTTTCCTTCTTCTACCTTAATAGAAAACAGCTATCCTAGCAACCCAGTTGTCATTTTCAACTTCTTACTTTCTCTCACCTTCTTTCCTACTCCAATCAAGTATTATTATTTTTTCCTTTGTAAAATCCCTCATACATACCTCCTGCTCTGACACTAACACTACCCTGGCACAGGCTCTTATTACCTCATATTAGGGAAATAACAATAACCTGCTGACTGGTCTTGCTTCAAGTCTTTTCCCACTACAGTCCCTCTTTTACTCAGTTATCAAACTAAATTGCAAGTCTGATCATATCATTGCTTTATTCAATAAAATGTATCTGGCTCCTATTACTTCCAGGATCAGATATAAAATCCGGTTTGACTTTTAAATCCTTTCCTAACATTGTTCCTTATTTTCAGTCTTCTTATACCTTAATACTCTGCAACCCAGTGACATGTTATATTTACAGATGAATTCCCTTAAAACTGAGGATACAGCTTTGTACTATTGTGCAAGAGACACAGTGAGAGAAAGAAGTGTGAGAGCAGACAGAAACTTCCCCTTCCAGGAACTGAGAAGCCCTTGAGTTGTCTTTGGAAGATTTTGAAGATTGGCAAGATAAGATACTGGACACTGAGGCCTTTTCTTGAGCTGAACTGCTAAGAATTCAAATTATTGCAGTGAGCACAACTCAGATGGCCATGTTCAAATACCAAATAAATTTGCCTAAAAGACAATTATTGTATGGAAAACTCACAGAAGGCAAGTACTCACAAAGAGGTCAAAAGTAATGATACAAGTATAGACATTCTCTGATAGGTCTTTCTGAAGAACTTTGGTATCTTTTGTGAAACCTGGGAGACACTGACATAGGACCATCCAGAATGTCTTCCCTGAATTAAGAAATGTACTGTAAAAGCAAAACAGAATTGCAGTAGATCAAAAGAAATGTGATTTGAGCATATTTAGAAATATATCCCAAATGTTCATATGGGCTATTTGTGCCCAACTTAAGGTAGAGTTCCTAATAGTCTGATCAGTCACAATTGTACATATTATACAATCACTCCAACAAAATTTTGGTCCTCTTAGAATATGAAGGAAAACAACCAATTTTCTTTTCATGATTTTTTCTTTTCTGTAATTTCTTTACCTAATTTGTCCTCTACCATTCTTCTTTGATTTTGAATTCTTTCAGGAATTCTTATTGGTTTTGTGTTCAATTCACAGTTTTTTATTTTGATGATTTCTTTGCAGCTATTCATTATCTTCTGAGTTTGTATCTTGATTTTCCCTGTTACCATAGAAGATTCTTATGGTCAGATAGTTTTTTTAAACCCTTACCTTCCATCTTGGAGTCAATACTGTGTATTGGTTCCAAGGCACAAGAGTAGTAAGGGCTAGGCAATGGAGGTTAAGTGACTAGCCCAGGGTCACACAGCTGGGAAGGTCTGAGGCCAGATTTGAAACTAGGACCTCTCATCTCTAAGCCTGGCTCTCAATCCACTGAGCTACCCAGCTGCTTCCACAGGTAGTTTTTAAAAATTGTTTGTTCTTTTTCTTGGTTTGGAATTTTATGTTAATGTTGAGCTCTGTTCTTGGAATGGGAGGCTAGTTCTGAGGAGTTTAGAAATTTTTTAGTATTTCCAAAATGGTGTGGTCTAGGGAGGTGCCTGATTCTCTGGGATTACAATTAATAATGCTCTTTAAGGCCTCTGTATCCTTAGGATGAGAAATAATATTGTTCCTTAGGCTCCCTGATTCCTTGCTACCAGAAATGATACTGCCTTTCAGGGTTTCCACTCCCACTTGACTGAAAGAAGAGAAGTGAGAGTATTTAGGAACTAGGAGAGCCAAAGAGAATGCCCAGACCTGAGAAATGGAGTGTTTTCTTCATAGAACAGTTAGGGTCCAGTGTAACTCAATTAAAGTGTTCAGTAAGGTATAAGACGATTGGAAAGATAGAACAGGGCTAGGTCATGAAGAGTTTTGTATGTCAAACAGAGCAAATAGTGAAAATAAAGCATTGAATTTTTCTCTCCAGATTAAAGCATATCTCTCACTCCCTTTATCAACTCTCTTAAAGCAGAATCCCTCCATCCTTAAAGGCAACGATC
The DNA here is from genome assembly GCF_016433145.1 of Gracilinanus agilis. NCBI lineage: Eukaryota > Metazoa > Chordata > Mammalia > Didelphimorphia > Didelphidae > Gracilinanus > Gracilinanus agilis. The sequence continues at coordinate 434,561,325 of NC_058131.1, forward strand.
TCCACATCTCATCAACATTTCCAGGCACAGCAGACTGTGAACTCATTATCCTAACAAACCAGGCTCCCAACACAGTTTCCTTCTACCAATACTTCATTGTTTTCCCAGTAATATAAATTAATACATAAGTGAATGAAAAACACTAGACACGTGAAGAAATTAAAACCACACTTCATTTACATTGGGAGTTAAGTATTTCACTTTGAAGGAGGAGATTTTGACACAGAGAGAAGATGGAATGCTGATGAAGCAAGATTGACAGCAATGACGGTTAGAAGGTTGGAAGAAGCAAAGGCTTCTGGGAGAGGGGGAGTTACTGAGGGGAGTTCAATTTTGAACCCTGGACTGAGAGGAGCTCCGAATCCAACCTTGTGATTGAATCCACAGCATTTCCAGAGGATTCCCCAATCATTACTATTTCCATGTTGACTGTGAAGTGACCTTGTTCTTCAGTATCTGGAGACCTGAGGGCTGACAGGACATTCAGCTGTCTAAGAGGATTTTATCCTGGAGGGCAGGCTGTGACAGCCCGAAGAGGGAAACATCTTCCTCTGTACTTGCTACATCTAAAATCATTCAGTTCTCTAAATTAATAGATTAGATTAGTTATTATTAGAAAGTCAAGAAGATTGAGACAACTTCCAGACTGATCCTTTAGCTGTTGGCCAAAGCTAAAGGAACCTACATACCTCTCTGAGACTTTTTAGATAGGGAACTCCTGTTTTACCTCTTTCCTTATTTCATCCTCATTAGTCTATCCTCAATAAACATCGTTGATCACAAACTAGCAGTCAGATTTATTGGAAAAGAGGGAGTAGAGGCTAAAGAGAGCAAAGGTTTATTTGAGGGAGAAACCTTTTCTTTAGATTTAGGTAAAGTCAAATTCCTAAGTTGCCTGTTATTGGTTTCCTCTGGTAGGGGTGTGATCAGGAAGGAATATTTGGGGAAGGTTAGGTAATGCAAAATTCCCCAACTAACCATCAATCTCTATTCCTTCAGTATTCCTCAATCTGATTCATACCTCTACATTTACTTCTACTATCACAGGGAGGGGGAGTATCCTGAGGCTTGGTTCACTGGCACAAACCAACTAACCTTTATAAAATCATCTCACGGTTTCCCTTTCCCTCATTTAACTAGTTGAATGTTTTTCAAGGTTGTTCACGTTCTGAAGAAAGGTCAATAATAAAGCATCTTTTTAAGAGATGCTGTGAGAAACATTTTGTGGCAGATATTTACTTCCAACATCATTAATGGTGGCATAATTTCAGGACTACTAAATCATTCTCTCTAAAAAAAGTTTCTAATGTCTATAGAAATACACAGGCACACATAAATATACACACATATATTTTTTCATATAGTTTTATACAAATACATATATAGCATAATACTATACATATAGTGAATATTATATAAAATATAGTAAACTTATGTTTGTCTGTGTATATGTACAAATACATATACATATATGATACATGAAATGTTAAATTCTAGTAGGACCCAATAATAATAAGCCATACTTTAACCAACCTCTGCTGGGGTACACAGGAAAGAACATCAGAAAAGTTGTTTTAGAATGTTGGAAATAATTTCATAAAACCCCACGTGACTGCCGATTCCATGATATGAAATCTTTGTTTAGTTGTAATTTATTCAGAAGCAGCTTTGCTCCCCCACCCCCTTTAGAAACAGTTCATGTTATTATGCCATATTTCCTGGGAATTGCTTGAGGACCTCACTGAGTACTTCCAGGGAGATAGTTCAGCATATGGTTTCAATTTTTTTCTTAAATTTATTTTAATTTTATTACCACTGGACTCTTTTTGTCACTGTCAAATGTTTTAACATCAAAATTGGTATCACTTTAAATAACATTGAAGAAGAAGCATCTGCTTTACTGTTGAATCCTAAGAAATATGGGATCTTTTTATATGACTTGGAATTGAAACCTTCCCCATATTTTCTTTCCTCATTAGAATGTGAGCTTCTTGAGAGCATGGATGGTCTTACTTCTCTATGTGTATTCTTAGCAGTAGTCCAGAGCTTTGCCTATAGTAAACATTTAGTAAATGCTTTGTTCATTCATTCATTCATTTTATCAAGCAAGAGAGTATAGTAAAACATAAAAAGATCAAGGCTAGAACCTTGCAACGGACATGATAAGTCTCATAAATCACCAAGGGATGCTGAGAAATGTTTAGATGAATTGAAATAAGCATAAAGAGATAGCAAAGTTATGAAAACACAGAGAACAGAAAGTATTCAGGAGGAGAAAATCATTATGAAAGAGAGGCAAACAGAAATGAAAACTGAGAAAAGTCCATTCTATTTTTCAATTGGGGGGGCATCATTGGGGGCGCATCTGGGTAGCTTAGTGGATTGAGAGTCAGGCCTAGAGATAGAAGGTCCTAGGTTCAAATCTGGCCTCAGACACTTCCCAGCTGTGTGACCCTGGGCAAGTCACTTGACCCCCATTGCCCACCCTTATCACTCTTCCACCAAGGAGCCAATACACAGAAGTTAAGGGTTTAAAAAAAAGACATCATTGGGAATTTGGGAGATTTACAGAGTCACTTGAGAGAGGAGGTCAGAAAAAAAGTGAGAAAGATTGAAAATTGATTGAGCAGAGAAGAAATTTATGTAACATGTCTCGTTTTTTTTCTTCTAGGAGTTTGACCATAGGTGGGAGGAGAGGCCATAGAAGGGATGATAATTTGAGGGAATTGTAAGGTCAAGTGATGGCCAATATTGGAGTCCATGATATTATGGTCTTTTTTGGGGGGGAAGGAATTAAGAAAGAAAAAAAGTTGAATTGTGAGAAGGGGTTTGTGTGGGTTGGCAGGCTTTGTGGGGATCCTCTAATCTGCTGGAAAAAAAATGGGAGAGTACTGACTCAAATGCATATTTACAGGGTTTGGCCTTCCTGAGAATTTTTACCTTTTCATCAGAAACTTCAGGAGAGATTCAAGGAATAAAATGTAATTAATATCATGAGATACTTAGATTCAGAAAAGGGAGAAGATGGATTATACAGTGAATTTCCATTAATTCTACATGTTTAAAATCGTGCCCTTCTGAATTATTTGATAGAGATTCTTCATATTGAGTTACAGGATAAATAGCACTTACCTTTCAATATTATTGTTAGTATAAAATGTAATAATATTTATTAAACTCTTTTAAAACCTTTAAATATAATATAAATGGAAGTTGTTATCATTATGATGATTGATGATGTTGATGATAATACATAGCTCTTTAATGAGAATGACTGAGCTTGGGGACCTTTCTAAAGAAAATTATTTAAGCATTAGATATTTTGAGTTAAGGATGAGCCAGGCAATAATTATGACTTTGAAGCCAAACATTCATAGGCAGAACAGTTCTGAGGAGTTATTAATATGCATTTCCATGCCAATTAATTGAAGGAATTACAAGCATGATCATGGAAACAGAGAAGCATGGTTTAGGAGTAGAGAGGACATAGAAGACTTTCTGGTACTTAAATCATAGTACTTGCAGAAGACTTACAGAAAGCTCTCATCTTTGTGTCAATTTAATTGTATTCTTGTGGAATTGCTACTTTTTCCTATAAACTGTGAAGCAGCAATGGAAAAACACAAATACAAGTCTTGTGACAGGAGAGAAAAAAAACAATACACAATAGTTCAGTTCAGATTATATAAGACTCCTCAGTCCCAATGGTTGAGGATAATTTATCTTTTTGTCAGGATCATAATGGACTTTATAACACCTCTTCCTCCTCTCCCTTCTCCCACATGGGATAACAAAACTGCCCTCTCTCTTTTCTTGCTCAGTAGAGAAGAAAACAAAAGTAGAAGTGAACAGAAAATAGTACTTTTATTTGGTGAGGGTATAGTGAAACATTCAGTAGGTGGCAGCAGATTTCAGAGGTCTGAGGAAGAACAGAGTTGCCTCTGAATGCTCAGGGTATGGAGATCTTTCATAGACAATCTAGAAGTCAAAGACATGCCTTAGAGGATAATATTGTCATTACCCATGATGGGCCTCTCTAAAAAAAAAGAATATAATACCTAGGGATCCCATGGGAGTTTTTAAAGTGTTCATGTCCACTTCATGCTTCAATTCCTCTCCTTGGAAGAGGGATATAAGAAAATGTGGAGACTGGAGGTAAATTACAAGTAGATTTCAATTTCAAGAATAAGCAGAAAAATAGGAGCCAAGGGATAGGGACAGAGATATTAAGAAAAAAATGAAAGTAATGAGAGATGGTTAGGCTGCTTTTCTAATTAGAAATAGGAATCAGATTGACTCAGAAAATATTAGGACTAAACAAAAGTCTAATGAGCATTCTTTTGAAACTGAGAAAAATTAGAATGATGGAGGACAGACACTGTGCCCCATCATTATTTTTGAAATTCTTAGTGTCATAAAATATTCCCAAGGGCTTTGGAATCAGCTCTAGCTGATCTTTCTTTTTGGAGTTGAGAGGGAGAACTAACCTACATGGGAGTGGCAGCTGCTCATCCTCCTATTTAATAGAGGAGAACATGCAAATAGTGTCCCTCCCTCCAGGTATGAAAACCAGCATAAAACCTATGCATGCCATACTAGGAGAGGAGCTTCAGGCTTGTGTGGCTTCTTTCTTCCATTTCCTTCCTAAGGACTAACTTTGTTGAGCCTCTACAATGAGATGTGGATTGAACTGGATTTTTATTTTTTCCATTTTTCAAGGTAGATTTTTTATGGAGATGGAAAGATTGTGAAGTGTTATGTTGGTGTGACTTGTCTTTAAATGCAATCTCTTGATGTTTTCAGGTGTCCATTGTGATATTCAACTGGTAGAGTCTGGGGGAGATGTGAGACAGCCTGGAGGATCCCTGAAACTCTCCTGCAAAGCTTCTGGATTCACCTTCAGTGACTATTGGATGAGCTGGATCCGCCAGGCTCCTGGGAAGGGGCTGGAGTGGATCTCAGAAATCAATCAAGATGGCACTAGCACAGGCTATGCAGACTCTGTGAAAGGGCGATTCACCATCTCCAGGGACAATGGCAACAGCCTGTTGCACCTGCAGATGAATTCCCTGAAAGCTGAGGACACAGCCGTGTATTACTGTGCAAGAGGCACAGTGAGGGAAAGGAGTGAGAGAGCAGACATAAACCTCCTCCTAAGTGGAGACCTTGAGAATACTGGCTTAGAGAGGGAGCTTAACAACAAATGATGCTGAAGAGTCTACTTTCAGGGTCTGTGGTTTCTTCTCTTCTCAGACAACTGCCCCAGGGATTCTCCTTTGTCTGAGATTCTTTCTTCTCTCTATGGATTCCTAGGCACAGAGTGGACAAATGTTATTATAATGCTTTACATAGGTATATGACTGATTTCTGTGAACTTTTAAAATATGAGGTAGAAAAGTAGTTACTTGAAAGAACAGAAATTATTGAACAGTTGCTATGTACATAACCTTTTCACATGGATTATATATTCAAATGCATTTAAATGTATAAATACTCAGCAGTAACAAAATTGGTTTTTGGAGGAAAACAGTAATGAAACTGTTTTTGGAGAAAAAAAATGAAACTCTCTCTACCTGGATCACTTATCTAACCCCCCCACCCCCCACTACATGATATATCCTTTTTTCTCACCATCAAAGGAGGGTCACAAATGAGCCCTCCTTTGTATGTAGCCCTGCTACAACTCTATACTGATAACTTGTGAACTATTACAAAAACTGTAGAAATTCTTTCCTCAATGGTTTCCACAGTCCTATTCTGTAATTCTTAGAATGCTTTCCTGATGCCAGTGATTCTGAATCCTGGCTGAGACTGTATAAATCTCAGTCCTTGACCCACATAACTCAGACCCTTGTTTCTATTCCATTTGTTCCATTCAAGACATATCCCTTCCATTATGCTCTCTGGACTTCCGGTTCCATAGTTAACAATTCTATTTTCCCCTTTAACATTTCTTTTTTTCTTTCATCCTTTTTCACTCTCTGAGACTTGGCTCACTCCTGATAAAATAACTTTCCAGACTTCTCTCTCTCTCTTTCTTTCTCTCCCTCCCTCTCTCTCCCCCCTTCCTTATGAAAATGGGTAATCATTTAGTTAATCAGAATTTTTAAGTCTTTCAAAATTATTTTCATAATATTGATATTGGAGGATAATCTGTTCTAGTTCTGCTAACTTGTTCTATTTATACAAGTCTTTGAAACTGTCTTTTTTCTTATCATTTTTCACCACATAATTTGTTTGCCACTTACTTGCCTTTTCCAGGACTAATGACATTTTCTCTCAGACCTTCTGATCATGATGGGAAAATTGAAATACTTTGTTTTCCTGACTGTTTTCTTGAGACTTTCTGCCACCATTACTCAGTAAACAATTATTTTGAGATTTATTCAATCCATCTTTATAACCAAATTGAGATAATGATACTTTAGGTCACTTTCTTTCCTTTCTTAATGAATCCAGAATCAGGCTTATAATCTTTCTCTCTTCTCCAATGTCTCCTCTCAAATAAAATATTTCCCACTTTTTGAAATTACTCATTTAGCATTACTTACTGAGATGGCACACCCTTGAGCTTACCATCACCAACAAGTGTTATATCTACATATTTGTGACCTTTGATGATCCTTTATCTAATCATAATTTGTTGTAACTTATTAGGCCTAATTTATTATTATTTTATCTTTCTCTCTGTCTTATATTCTTTAATTTTGTCCTTCTTTCTTACTATGACTTCCAGTTTCTCTACCCTTTACTTCTTTCCAGGCCATTGTCTAACAGTGGCTGTACTCTACCCCCATCCCCATCCTGACCTCTTGAGTAATGTAGGAAATATAAGTAAGGGTAATGGGGTCACCAGGGTTATTAAATAAAACTAGGTGATTGTGAGTACACACACTGGGGTTTATGAGAGACTAGACCTGGACATGGGGATCAGAACAGCCAAGCTGCTCCTAACTGAAAAAGGAACAGTTGTCCAACTGCCACACTGGGCCAGAGGCTTTGAATCCAACAGACAAGGTAACAGGATACAACTAGGTTTAATTATGAACAACTAAAAGGTAGGATAGGGATATCTACTCTAAAACCTTAAATCTAATGACATAACCCACAGGGAAAGGAAAGACTTATTTCTACACTAACTTAGTAATCTAAATTGACAGGGCCCAAGGAGCAGTGGAGTCTCTGGGTGACTGCCTCAGATCTGGAACCTGCCAGGCTTAAGCAGCTCAGCTAGGGGCTTTGTGGCTTTGGGATTCTCACTGCAATCCACTGATGATCTCTGGATGCCAAGAGCCAAGGTTGTCTCAGGTACCAAATAGGGAGGGTTTTGCTTGAAACGCTGTCCACCAGATCTCAAAACTTTCTCCCCTTCCTTGGTACAGGACTGTTGATCTTCTCTCTCTGCTAGATGCCACCACTCAGGATCCCAGGGGAAAATCAGGGTACAGGATGTTCTTTTATTCTGAGTGCTCCAAGGGCTAACCACAGTTTGTGTTGACCCCCAATGGAGTCCTTCCCAGAGCACAAGTCACTTCTTCCTGCTCCCTCATTCCATCCTGGAATTCCCAGCTCTAGCTCCTTCCTGCTAGATACATCTTAATACCTAATCAATAACTAATCTTATCTTCCTCACAACAGTAACCAAGTCAGTTTTGTGCTATCCTCTTATTTTAAGTGCCTTGGCCATTTGGCCTATAGCTGATCTTGCTATACCAAGGCTCAATTTTGTATTAATTTTTACCATTACCTTCCTTCTAATTCACACACTTCAGAAGAAAATCATAAAATCATGCTGATTACATCTAGTATAAACTAACACCATATAATCTCAACTGGTCATTACTATGGCAAGACAATCACTAATCAATTCCACTCACCACAAAGGTATTTCCACATCTTTTCATCTCATTTCAAGTCTCTTAAATTGACCACCTCCTCTCACTTTCTTAGTGGAGGATTTTGCCTCTTATTTCATGTCAAAATGAAGGGCATTGACCAAGACCTCTATCTTCTACCCCTGCCTTTTGTCCCAAAACTCCTTGACAGGTTCATCTCGGATCCTTCCTTTTACTCTCTTATCTCTCTCCAACTGGTCTTCTAACCTTTTCATACAACTGGAATTGTTTTGTCTAAAATTACCCCTGGTCTGTTAATTGTCAAGTTTAATGACTTTTTTCATGCTTTACAAAGAGTGACTTTAATTTCTTAGAATTTGTCAAACATAAGGTAAAGAAATAGTCACACTTGACATTGGGATATTTACTGAATGTATGAAATGTTTTCATATGTATTGTTCACAAAAGAAGCATTGTTACCCATATATTTAAGCAACTACTTGAAAGGATTCTAGAATAATAACTGGAAAGAAAGTTAAACTCCCTTTCAGTGAGAAAAGATTGTAGTTATCCTTGTTTTCTCAAATGGTCTATTTCCTGTCCCTTCTCTTTCCACTTCCTATTCACTATCCCAGGGAGAGCATCTATTCTAAATGTTATTTCTTTACATTTCAAAGTTTATGTTTCCTGTTGATGTATACCTGCTCTTGACAAGCCATTGTGATAATTAGATTAAGTCTACACTGCCCATCTTTAGATTTAATCACCAAAGGTGAGAACACCTCTAATTCTGGGAGCTCCATAACCCACTAGAGTGGGTGACGAATCAGAATCAACTGACTGTCCCCTAGGCAGTACTATGATATTGTGATTGGACATGCAAATTAGGAGGGAGGTACAGGAAGTGACGCTGAAGTGACCCCTTTAAAAAGAGGGGGTTGAGTGAGTGAGAGGTCTTTCGTGGAAGAGAGCATCTGGTGACGGACCTTTTCTTGTTCATGGAGGAGTGTTGGAATGCTGAGACCCTGGTGAGACTGCTTTAAATATCTTCTTTGAATTCTACGTGGTAAGTTTAAGGACTGACTGAATCTTTCTGAACTTCTCTTAAGAAATTTCTTTTAGTAGACTCTGTAAATGAAGTTTGCTCCATTCACCTCTGGGCTCTGGCCCTCTAACTCTTACACCATCATCAGATCATAGCATCAGAAGGCTAGTCCAGTCCCCAGTCCAGGATCTAGAAGATCTTTGAGGGCATAATGAAGAAATGACTCTTCCTGGGTAACAGAAGCGATAAGGATAAGAAGTAGATTTTGAACTCAAGTCATGTGACTGAAAAATTATATAGGAAATTTTGATACACACACACACACACACACAAACAAACACATTTTGGTAAAGAAATCTTTCATACCCAGTGGGGAAATAGGAGAGGAAGGGACAAAGAGAAAGGGTGGAAGATGATAAAGATAAGAGGTAAAGGTGGATTAAGTTTAGCAGTAGTTGGAGCCAAAACAGATTTGAGGAGGGATGATTAAAAAAGGGTCTTGAGAGGTTAGAAGTTATCACCATCACCATCGTCATCAACATAGATAAAATTTATATATCTGTCAAGCAGTGCTTGATAGTATATATATATAGTAATTTTCTTATTTGATCTTCATAATGACATGCTATTGTTATTCTCATTTTATAGATGAGGAAAGTGAGGAAAACAGAAGTTAAATGACTTTCCTAGGATCACATTACTTTCTGAGACTGGATTTGAACTTAAATCTTCTTAATTCCAGGCCTAGCACACTACCCACTTTACCAGATATAAATTATCCTTATTTAATCCCTGAAAATTGCTTAATTATTTTACATTTTATGTTTCTTTTTACTCTACTTTATTTCAAAGTTTCTGCATAGTTGTGGTTTTTTCATCAGGAATTCTTAGAAGTTTTCTACTTCATTGAAGATCTATTTTTGCATCTTGCAGTATTATATTCATTTTTTTCTGGGTTTTAATTTATTCTTAATTGTAAGCACATGTATTTTGCCTTATGGCATATCTTATGATAAGTTCTTTGCTCCTTTAAGTAGTGGCTACTATATCTTATGGAGTCAGGACTTTATCTATTTGGTACTAGAAATTCTTCATGTGGAACCAGTAGCCTTCATTCTATGGTCAAGTTAATTATTAATCTCATTCACATTAAAAAGAAGCATAAGTACTTCTTTACATACAATACACTTCATAAATTGTTAATATGATGCTCCCAGTTTTATATTCTTTGCTATCTATGAATAAGATGTATGGGATGACCATCAAATATATGAAATGGGAAAAATCTAAAATTCTACCCTTACACTAGCTTTTCTGAAACTATAGATTATGGACTTGAGTGTCATGAACATCCCTCCTCTATTGTTATTGAACTCTGTTCCATCTTGTGCTTTTGTTGTCATTCATTCATTTCAATTATGTCCAACATTTCATGACCCAATTTGGGGTTTCTTGGCAAAGAGACTAGAATGATTCACCATTTCCGTCTTCAGCTCATTTTATAGATGAAGAACTAAGGCAAACAGGATTAAGTCACTTGCCCAGGAATATAAAGCTAGTAAGTGTCTAAGGCCAGATTTGAACTCAGGATGATAGGCTTCCTGGCTTCAGGCCCAGTGTTCTATCTGTTGCACTATCTAAATGCTCATCTTATACTGTATATTGTCCTTAAACTGGTATGTAATAAAACAAAAAGAGGTTGCCTCAAATGTAAGAATTATGATAACCAGGGAGAGGAAACAAAATAGACTTGCCTTAGACTCCCTGCTTTATGTATAAAGACTCCAAAGCTGTAACGGTGGCAAAGAGAGAGACTAGTGGTGGTTTGTCTATTTGTTTATTTATTTTGGTAGGGCCATAGAGTTGAGTACCTAAAAATAATAATGAGTTCTAGATCTCTAAAAAGATAAGAACCCAAAATTTATAAAATCTCTGTTTTGAAAAGAAAAAAATGTGGAGATGAGAAGAAAAATGTTTGTGGGTATATTAAATATGCAGCAGGTGGCAATAGAACTGAATATTCTGGGTGATGAAAATGATAATTGAAATATGAAGATTATTTCAAAGAAATCTGAATCATAGCTGCTTTCTAAGCTAGATTTTTAGGTCATTGGCAGAGAGGTTCAAAGAATCACACTCTCATCAGATAGGATATTTTTATCTGAGAGAAAAGGTTATTGGTTCGAGAAGTCTTAAGTTTTCTAAATATGCATGGTGACTTTGACTCAATTCCTCCACCCAGAAAAGTGATATATGGAATATGAGCTCCTTCTAGCAATGCCATAAGGTGTTTGGCCCCGTTCTAATTTCTCAAATTAGGAGGCACACCAGATAATGTAAAAGCAAGAGTTACTGTTTTATTGCAAGCTCGAGCTTGGGTCCCACAGCCTCCAAGGCAAATGGAATGTTTGAATGAGAGGCTCAGTTAGCTTATATAGTTTGAGTAGGAACTTGGGGGGTGGGGTTGGATGTTTATTCAACAAATGCTTCCTATCATCCATTCAACAGATGTTACTGGTCGGAGTCTTCCTGCCATTTAACAGATGTTACTGGTTGGGGGTTTTCCTGCCATTCATTAGGTGTTGCTGTTTTTATCAACTCTTATACTCAGTCAGCTTCCCAGGCCTAACAAAGGGAACATTACTGCAACAACAAGTGAGAGGCCAGTGAAGCCTAGAGGAAGCAGAGGTCAAGATTCATAGAGAATAAGATACCTAATTTCAGGAACTAGTAAACACTGAATTTGAATAGTTCTTAATTTTTTCCTCTAGTTTCTTTCTTCTACCTTAATAGAAAACGACTTAATGCTAAGATAATACTTAATACTCTGTCATTCTCAACTTTTCACTTACTCTCAATTACTTCCCTCTCCCAATCAATAGCCAAGCATTGTTATTTTTACTTTTGTAAAATCCCTTATAAAATCCCTTCTCACCTCTGATACTGATACCACACTGGGGCAAGCTCTCATTCCCTCACCATTGGGAGAGAGCAATAGTTTGTTGACTGTCTCCCTCTCTCAAGTATTTTCCCACTAAAATCCATCTTTTACTCATCTATCAAAATAATTTTCCTAAAGTGCAAGTCTGGTCAACTCATCATCCTAAGGTTGATATGCATTATGCATACTGATAAGCATGCCTTAATGTAAAGATTAGGTATGTTCTATTTCCAACTGGTAAAATGTTCAAAATTATTTTCTCCTTTAGTTGATGTGAATCAATATATTAATCAGGTAAAGAGGATGTTAGGGCCTTAACCATAGGATGATGGCAGTTGACACACCATGTGGATTTAAATCCTTTTCTAACATTAGAAAGTACAAGTGTTATCAAAATTCCCTATTTTCCTTTCCAAAAGCTAACAGTGTTTTCTGAAAAGTGTAGAGTAACACATTTGAAAATGAGACCACATCTAGAATATTGCATTTTATTCTGGACACCACTAGTTTTTCTTTCTTTCTTAATAATGGTGGGGTTAGTGGAGAAAGAAGAGAGAGAAAAGGAAAGATTTCATTGACTGAAAAACAAAAATAAACCCCTTAATTCAATGTGGAGATCTTGCTAGACATAAGAGAATTCAGAATGAAAAATTAGTTTAGTGTAATGAATATAGAAAATCCTTTATATGGAGACAAGTTTGCAGCATATATGGGAATTCATGCTAGAAAGGAATCCCCTTTGAATGTGAGGAAAGTGTGAAAGGTTTAACTAACTTTCTTACTTAAGATCTTACTAAGTGGCAACACCTCCAAGACCACCAATCCTGCTTCCAACCTAGTCCTCACAGCCATCATTTGGGAGAAATAACTCCTGTAGAGAAGAGGACAGCCACCAGTTGCCAACTGTGAAGATGAAATTAGCTCTCCCCTATTTATTCTTTAGACTTTAGCCATCAGGAATGCATATACCCCACCCCACTTAGAATTAAGTGGCAAGGGGGGAGGTCTATGACTCACATGTGCTAGTGAGTGACAAATCAGAAACAACTGACTGCCCCCTGGGCAGTCCAAAGTGAGGTTTAGGCTGCCATTTGTCCACATAGAACTGGAGGGTGGACACAGGAAGTGATGCAAAGAACTATCTTTTAAATATGATGGTAACTTCCTGGGAGGGGGCTTTGGGTCTTTGAACTTGGCCTTGGAGGAGCTTGGGTTTGAGAGCTCAGACTGCTTCCTTTTGGATTGTCACATTGGTGAGTGGAAGGCTGACTCCCTTTCTTTGGCTTTTCTGGAGATACTAGCCTTGGAAGAGGCCTCTCCTCTTGGAGGAGGTCTCATGGCTAGAAGCTTTGTTTAATTAACCTCTATGCACTCCCTTTGCTGGGGCCTCTGAAGCCCTGCCTGGTTTTGACCTTTGGACCAGGCCAGAGTAAGTCTCTCTCTCTCTCTCTCTCTCTCTCTCTCTCTCTCTCTCTCTCTCTCTCTCTCTCTCTCTCTTTCCCTTTCTCTCTCTCTCTCAATTTCCCTACTTTCACTCTTCCTATTTGTAAATAAACTATCATAAAAGTCATCCTGACTTGGGTCTTTAATTTGGAATTGTGTAATCAATTCCTGGTGACCAAAACCCTTAAATATTCAGTCCAACCATAATTTTTACGTCTTACTCAACCAACTGCCTCACACAGGACAAGCAAGCCAACCTAACAGAGGGGAAAAAAAAGGAAGTAGAATGTGCCAGGAAAGTAAAACAACTACTTTCATCATTAGTCTCTTAGATGCTGATGGACATAAGTTAGGTCCCTGGGAATAGCAGTGCTTTCAGTGCATTATCCTCAGTCATAATCCTGGGAAGATACAGCCTGGCAATTGCTCATGTCAGTGCAATAGCCAAAGATTCTGAACATCTAGAAAAGAAATTTCATACCATTGAAGTTTTTTCTGTTGAACCCTAAGGAACAGGAAACCAGGAAATCTTACTTGCAGCTGAAATTTTCCATATATTTTTGACTTTCCCATTAAAATGTGAACCCTTTTAAAAGCATGGATGGACTTCAAAAATTTATATCTACAGTACTTTAACACAGTGCTTTGCATATAGTGAGTACTTAACAAATACTTCATTCATTCATTAAATTCACCAAACAAGAGTGTAGGCAGACAATATAAAAAGGTCAAGGCCAGAAGTTTGCTATGGATATGATATATCTCATAAATCAACAAAAGATACTGAGGAATGGTCAGATGAGTTGAACTAAAAGTAAAGAGACAGCAAAATTATGAAATCACAGGAGTAGAGTGTATCCAAAAAGAGAATGTCACCAATAGTAATAATTATGATAGAGGCAAAAAAAAAATTGAAGAAAGTTCATTAGATCTCTTAATTGAATTATTATTGGGAAGTCCTGAGAGTAATAGTCAATTGAGAGAAGAGGTTAGGCAAAAATGGAAAAGATTAAAAATTGACTGAGGGGAGAAGAAATTTAGGCAACATATCTCAACCTTTTCTGGGAGTTTGTAGATAGAAGGAGAAATCACAGAAGGAATGGTAGCGTGAAGGAATCAAAAAGCCACTTGCTAGTTATTAGGGGCTGAGGTCTCAAGGTCTGAAAAGGCAAAGGTCTGTTGACCCCTGATGTTAGGTTGAGTCCAGGGTCTGACTAAGGCCTGAGGTCCTTCAGCTTCCCCGTTTCCCACCAACAAAATTGTTGATGGAGGTTCTTTTCTCCCTTTCCCTGACCTTTTACCCAGACAGAAAAACATGTTTTTTTTAAAATTTAAACATTTATTAATATTCATTTTTAACATGGTTACATGCTTCATGCTCCTACTTTCCCCTTTACCCCCCGCAACCCCCCACCCATGGCCAACGCACATTTCCACTGGTTTTGTCATGTGTCCTTGATCAAGACCTATTTCCAAATTGTTGGTAGTTGCATTGGTGTGGTAGTTTTGAGTCCATATCCTCAATCATGTCCACCCCGACCCATGCGTTCAAGCAGTTGTTTTTCTTATATGTTTCCTCTCCTGCAGTCCTTC
>NC_058131.1:434581115-434603930 GCF_016433145.1 Gracilinanus agilis
GCCCAAAAGATTTTGCTCAAGCCCTGAACCTTAAACTTGTGTATGTCCACCCATCTCATATGTGTTTCTTGTAGACAACATATGGTAGGATTTTGGTTTCTAATCCACTCTATTTGCTTCCATTTTATGAGCGAGTTCATCCCATTCACATTCAAAGTTATAATCATCAGTTGTGCATTTGCTGACATTTTCGTATCCTTCCCTATTCCTACCCCCTTTTTCTTATACTATTTCCTTTTAAACCAGTGGTTTGTATTAACCCGGTGTCCCTTATCCCCTCCCTTGATTAACTTCACTTTCTACCCCCTCTCTTATTTTTCCCCTCTTTTTGTTTTTAAAGGCCTTATGAATTCCTTCCCCCTTCTTCTCCCCTCCCTGTTTTTGACCTCCCCACTCCCCTGCTCCCCTTGGTTTATCCCTTCTGACTTTCTCAGAAGGGTTAGATAAGAGTTTTATGTCCCAATGGATAGTATAGTTACTTTTCCCTCTCCGGGTTGATTATACTGAGAGTAAGGTTTGATTATTACCTCTTAATGCTCTCTTCCTCTCCTTCTTATTTGTATTTGTCCCCTCTCCTTCCCATGCCCTCTTTGTGTGTAATAGAATATCCTATTTTTCTTATTCACTCAAGTTTCTCTTGGTGTCCCCTACTATTCACCCACTCTTTTCCATCCCCCATGTCATCTTAGATTATTTAGTGTTTCACTTTCTCCCTGTTAATTATTCTTCTGATTACTATAATAATGAATACTATAATAGTGAATAGAGTTCACTACAGAGAATTATACATAACATTTCTCCACATAGGAATACCAATAGTTAGATCTTGTTGAATCCCTTAAAAAGGCAAATTTAAAAATGATGAGTTTTCTTTCTTTCCCCTCTGTTTCTTATTTACCTTTTCATGTTTCTCTCGATTTTTGTGGTTGGATATCAAACTTTCTATTTAGCCCTGGTCTTTTCTGTCCAAATACTTGGTATTCTTCAATTTTGTTGAATGCCCATACTTTCCCCTGGAAATATATAGTCAGTTTTGAGGGGTAGTTGATCCGTGGTTGTAGGCCCAGCTCTCTTGCCTTTCTGAATATCGTATTCCAAGCCTTGTGGTCTTTTAGCGTGGAGGCTGCCAGATCCTGTGTGATCCTGATTGGTGCTCCTTGATATTTGAATTGTCTCTTTCTGGCTTCTTGTAAGATTTTTTCTTTTGCTTGGAAGCTCTTGAATTTGGCAATTATATTCCTGGGCATTTTCTTATCTGGATCAAATGTCACAGGTGTTCTATGGATCCTTTCAATGTCTATATTGCCCTGTTGTTGTAGGACTTCAGGGCAGTTTTGCTAAATAATTTCTTTTTGTATGGAGTCCAGGTTTCTATTAATTTCTGGTTTTTCTGGAAGACCAATCATTCTCAAATTGTCTCTTCTAGACCAGTTTTCTTGGTGTGTCACTTTCTCATTGAGATATTTCATGTTTCCTTCTATTTTTTCGGTCTTTTGACTTTGTTTTATTTGTTCTTGTTGTTTTGAGAGATCATTAGCTTCTAATTGCTCAATTCTAGCCTTTAGGGACTGGTTTTTGGCTATAATCTTCTGGTTTTCCTTTTCGATCTGGTCATTTCTGGTGTTCAATTTGCTTATCAGTTCATTTGGTTTCTGAGCCTCACTTTCTAATTGCAAGATTCTACCTTTTAAACAGTTATTTTCTTGCCAGATCTCTTCCATTTTCCTCAAAATCTCAGATCTCAGTTTTGAACTCTTCCAAAGCTTGTGAGGAGTTTTCCTTATTTGAGGAGGGTCTGGGTGCTTGTTTGTTCTCCTCCTCTGTTTGCTGGGTTGTCTGGATTTTCTCTGTGTAAAAGTTGTAGAGTGTTAAAGACTTCTTTTTCTTGTTGTTAGTCTTTCTCTTCTGAACTTCCTGAGTCTGGGTAGCCATCATTAGCCCAGCAGCTTCTCAGCTTTATCCTCACGCTCAGCGATTGTCTGTGGTCTTTTGGCTCCTGAGGTCTGAGGTCTGGTTTTTTTCCAAGGTCAAGCCCCCTGGTGGACCCCCTTGCTTGATCCTCTGCCAGTGGTTTCTTTACAAGTCTCAGGGCGCTGCTTCCACAGTTGTATACCCATCTGTACTGGTTCCCCACTCAGGGTTTCAGAGCTTTAGCTCGCGGCTGTGTCTGCCTCAACCCGCGCCCGTGCTCTGCACCCTTGCTCAATGTTCGTGTGCATTCTTTAGCTTTTTTGGGACCTAAATCTTGCTGCTCTCAGGAACAGGCCCTGGAGCTGCCAATGACTCAATGGCTGCCCAAACTTGCTCTATTTCTTTTTAGCTGGCTTTGGTGCTATAGGTGGTGTGTGTGGAGGGGGTGAGGGTGGTGTGGTTGCTCAGCCCGAGATTTAGTGAGAGCTGTTTCACCCCTTTATAGCATGGAAATGCCCCGATTCCACGTACCTTCCATGCTGCACCCTGTTGTGGGGTTCCTCCGTTCGTCTGGACTTGTTTTTATATCCCCTTGAGGAGTCTTGTGTGTTTCGGTCAGGAGAGGTTAAGAGCTGCTTTTTACTCTGCCGCCATCTTAACCCGGAACCCCAGAAAAACATGTTTTATCATCACCTGTTTCTCCTCTTTTCTCAGTTCCTATTATGTCCCTGGTTTTCCCCCACCTTCAGTTCACCATTCAAGGCTTTCTCTCTGATCAAGGCTACATTGTTATGGGAAAATTGCTTGAATTTTCATGAGGAAAATTCCTTGTGGTTTTTGCCTTTAAAAAGTTTGAGTATTCATTCAATAAGCAGTGCTCAGGGGGCAACTGGGTAGCTCAGTGGATTGAGAGCCAGGCCTAGAGATGGGAGGTCCTAGGTACAAATCTGGCCTCAGACACTTCCCAGCTGTGTGACACTGGGCAAGTCATTTGACCCCCATTGCCTACCCTTACCACTCTTCTGCCTTGGAGCCAATACACAGTATTGACTCCAAGATGGAAGGTAAGGGTTTAAAAAAAAACAGTGCTCAACAGTCATCAGCAGACTGAGGCCCTTCCGATGCAAACTTTGTCTTGTCTCTCTTCTTTTCCATTGCCTTTACTCAAGGAATTCTGGGTTCCTGTTCTGTCTCCCCAAAAGGGGCTCTGTTAGATAGTCAACATTGGAGTCAAATGTATCTTTGTAGTTTTCAGAGATGGAATCAAGAGAGAGAGAGAGAGAGAGAGAGATTAAAGATTAAAAGGGTTTATTTGGGGAGGGGTGGATATTAAGGAGATTTTGGAGAAAATGGAAAGATATTGAATCAAATATTGAATCAAATTATAGAGTTTGAGCTTCCTGAGAATTTTCTCCTCCTCATCATAAACTATAGTAAAGATTGGATATATAAAGAATAATGTCAAATGGTCTTGAGATTCAGAAAAGGAAGAAAGATGACTTTTTCAGTGAATGTCCATCTTCATGTTTAAAATCTAACTTGAGATTCCTTACTTTGAGTTACAGAATAAAAATACCTACCTTACAATGTTGTTTTGAAGATAAAATGTGATACTTTTAAAGTTCTTTGAAGACCATAAGGCATAATGTAAATGCTAGTTATCAGTATAATAACTAATGAATGATGATGATATATAGTCTCTACGAGATTGGACTCTGTGAGTACGGGTGCAAACATTAGATGGTCTGAGTTAAGAATGAGTATAAATAATGACAAATAATGACAACTTAGAAGCCAAACAGATTCATAGATGGAATAACTCTGATCAGTTATTAATATAAATTTCTTTTGCCAATTAATTGAAGGAATCCAAGCATCATCAAGGAAACTGAGAGGCATGGTTTAGGAGTAGGGAAGATAATGCTTTGGAAATCATAGCATCTGCAGAAACCCATTTTTGTGTCAGTTTAACTGTATTCCTATAGAACTGTTACTTTTTCCCTATAGGTTGTGAACAGCAACAAGAAAATATAAGTACAAGTCTTATGTTAGGAGAGGAAAAAACATAGTTCAAACTTTATGCATTATATAAAATTCTAAAGTCCCATAGTAGTTGAGAGTAATTTGTTTTTTGGCAGGGTCATAATAGACTTTATATCACCTCTTTTTCTTTACCACCTCCCCCCCACCATGGGTTAACAACACTGACTTCCCTTTTCTCCTGCTCTGTCAGGAAGGAAGGGAGAAGAGATGTGAGCAGGAAAAAGATACTTTTATCTGGTGAGGGCATAGTGAAATATTCAGTAGGTGGCAGCAGATTTAGGAGGTCTGAGGAAGGAGAGAATTTTCTCCATTTGTATGCTTAGCCCAGAGCACCTAGAAGATAAATACATACCTAAGAGAATTGTGTTACTACTCATCACACATAATGGGCCTCTCTTAGAAGCAGGATATTATGCTTAGAGATTACATGAGACTTTTTAATGGTCTCACATCCATTTCATGCCTCAATTCCTCTATCTGGAAGAAGGATATGAGAAAACATCATGGGAATTGGAGGTAATTAACAAGTGGATTTCAATTCCAAGAAAAAATAATGGTCCTAAAAGGAAACATAGGAACCAAGGGACTTGGGTATTGATACTAAGAAAAAAGTAACTGATGAGAAGATTCATTTCAAGATCAAATAAAGATAAGAGAGAGTTAGTCTACCTTCCTAAATAGAAACAGGAGGGTGGTTAAATTAAAAAAAATAGCAGGAACAAACAAAAGTTTACTGAGAATTCTCTTCATAATAACAAGAATTGGAGTGATGGAGAAGGACAGACACTGTGCCCTGTCATTATTTTTGAGATTCTTAATGTCATAAAATGTCTCCAAGGGCTTTGGAATCAGCTCTAGCAGATCTTTCTCATTGCAGCTCAGGGAAAGAACTAACTCCAGGGGGAGGCAGTTGCTCATCCTCCTTTTTTTTAATAGAGGAGAAAATGCAAATAGTGCCCCTCCCTCCAGGTATGAAAACCAGCACAAAACCTATGCATGCCATACTAGGAGAGGAGCTTCAGGCTTGTGTGGCTTCCTTCCTCCTTCCATTTATTTCCTAAGACTAACTTTGTCAAGCCTTCACAATGAGATGTGGACTGAACTGGATTTTTATTTTGTCCATTTTCCAAGGTAGATATTTTTGGAGATGGAGAGACCATGAAGTGTTATGTTGGTGTGACTTGTCTTTAAATGCAATCTTTTGATGTTTTCAGGTGTCCATTGTGATATTCAGCTGGTGGAGTCTGGGGGAGATGTGAGACAGCCTGGAGGATCCTTGAAAGTCTCCTGCAAAGCTTCTGGATTCACCTTCAGTAGCCATTGGATGAGCTGGATCTGCCAGGCTCCAGGAAAAGGGCTGGAGTGGGTCTCACATATTGATACTAGTGGAAGTAGCACAAACTATGCAGACTCTGTGAAAAGCCGATTCACCATCTCCAGGGACAATGGCAACAGCCTGCTGCACCTGCAAATGAATACCCTGAAAGCTGAGGACACAGCCATGTATTACTGTGCAGGAGACACAGTGAGAGAATGAAGCATGACACTGTGTATAAAACTGCCTCTTTCATGTAGGTCCCAAGGATCCTGGTTTAGAGAGAGCTTAACAACAGGTGATGCTGAGGAGTTTACTTGCAG
Organism: Gracilinanus agilis; assembly: GCF_016433145.1. Classification (NCBI taxonomy): domain Eukaryota; kingdom Metazoa; phylum Chordata; class Mammalia; order Didelphimorphia; family Didelphidae; genus Gracilinanus; species Gracilinanus agilis. Next base: position 434,586,708 of record NC_058131.1, read on the forward strand.
TCTGTGGTTTCTTCTCCTTTCCCAGCCAACAACTGTTCCAAAGGTCCTCCTTCCCTTCCTATCTCTGAGATGCTTTCCTCTTTCGATGGACGCCTAGGCACAGAAAAGATATACACTCTTTTTAAAAAAGTTATTACTTATTTTAAAGTTACATAATTCATGCTCTAATTTTCCCTCCCCACTCCCAGAGTTGACAAGCAATTCCATTGGATTATACATGTATTATCTCTCAATACCTATTTTCATATTATTTTTTTGTCATAGAGTAAGAAAAGCTATATGTTTTTATGGTTTACATATGATTTGCAAGGTGACTGATTTCTGTGACCTTTTATGTGAGGTAGAAAAGCAGTTACTTGAGATATCAGGAATGATTGGAGAGTTGAAGCCTTTTTATATGTATTAAGCATACAACATGCCTAATAGATAGATAGAAATATTCAAATACATAAATGTGTTCGTAGTAATGAAAATGAATTTGGAAAAAATGCTTTCCTGCCCTCTGCTCTGCTTTCCTTATAAACTGCCTTGACAAAGGAGGATCTTACGTGGGTCCTCATGGCACCCTGCTACAACTCTAAACTCTTTACCTGAGGGGCTGATAAAAACTATCTGAAATGCCTCAAAATTGTTACCACACTCCTGCACTGCCATTCCTATCATTCTCTCCTGACACCAATGATTCTGAACCCTGATTTGTCATTGTAAGTATTCCACTCCCTGTTGACATAGCTCAGGTCCTTGCCTCTATGCTCTTACTCAGATTGTTCCACTCAAAACTTATCACTTGGATTATATTCTCTATTTTTCTTAGGAAAAATATCTATCAGTCCCAATTAGATAGATGTGTATAAATGTAATTTAAAATGTACTCTCTTGGAGGCAGCTGGGTAGCTCAGTGGATTGAGAGCCAGGCCTAGATACGGAAGGTCTTAGGTTCATATCTGGCCTCAGATACTTCTTAGCTGTGTGATCCTGGACAAGTCACTTAACCCCCATTGCCTAGCCCTTCCCACTCTTCTGCCTTGAAGCCAATACACAGTATTGACTCCAAAATGGAAGGTAAGGGTTTAAAAAAAATGTACTCGTTCACTTTGAAACCCAGATCCTTGATACCAGGCCTTCCTTTGACCAGCAATGTTTCTATAGTGTATACTCAGACTTCTGGTAGAGATCAGACTGGTAAAAGTCTGAAAACTACTAGGTATCAGGAAATCCTCATGGGTGACCTGTCTTAAACAGGGATTAAGTAAACTTGGCCAGTCTTAAATATAGTGGAGGAGGATTTAGCCTAAATTTAAAAGGCCAGTGAGAGAAGCGAGGAGCTCTCTGCCATTTTTCCCATGAGGGATCAGTGCTCCTCTCTCTGCTGAGCAAACCTGTTTTTATCTGACTTAACAGTCTTTCTTAGCCACCGGGAAGCCTGGCATAGTGCTCCAGCTCCTGGCTATCTATCCAAGTGACCTTGGAAAAAGGGTGGCTTTGGAGCCTCAACAGTGGCCCTCAGGGAATCTGGGATCAAAGAAACGTGGTAGAACCTGGAGACTTTCTAGTTAGATTGCTCATTCTTTCTCTGTTTTACAAATAAATGTAATATAAAGTCTCCAAGATTAATTTTAACCCATGGTTGGGCATAAGTATACTAAATTGCTTTCCAGAACGGTTGGATCAGATCACAACTCAACCAACAGTGCATTAGTGTTCCAATTTTTCCTCATAACCCTCCAAAATTTATCATTTTCCTTTTCTGTTATATTGGCCAATCTGATGGTATGTGGTGGTACCTCAAAGTTTTTTAAAATTTGCATTTCTCTAATCAAATGGGTATTTTAATGTAACAAACAAACAAATGAATAAATACAATTTAAAAAAGTGATTTAGAGTACTTTTTCATGAATGGACAGAAATTTCATTTCTTCATCTGAAAACAACCTGATCATATCCTTTCAACTACAGAATTACATATTTTTATATGTTTGACTCAGTACTTTATATATTTGAGGAAGGAAACCTTTATCAGAGATATTTCTGTAAAATTCCTTTATCAGATTTTTGTTTTCCTTCTAATTTTGGTTATATTGGTTTTATTTGTACACCAACTTTTAAAATTTAATCTAATCAAAATTATCTATTTTATATTCAATAACACTGTCTTTTGTTTGGACATAAATTCTTTCTTTACCTAGATATCTTACAGGTAAACTATTCCATGCTCCCTTAATTTGTTTATGGTATATGCCCTTATGTTGAAATCATGTACTCATGTTGACCTTATCTTGGTATACAGAGTGAGATATTTATCTACCTCCAGAGTCTGCCAAACTATTTTTCCATTTTCCTCACAATTTTTGTCAAATACTGAGTTCCTGTCCCAAAAGCCCGCATCTTTTGATTTATCAAGTACTAAATTCCTGAGATCATTTATTACTAAGTATTGTGTACTGTTATAATGATTATAGGACTCTTCTTAATACTATACTACTATGCTTCTAGGGGATATTGGTTAGGGAAGCTGTGTCTTTGTATTCCCCTAGGTAGTTCGTGACTGGTAACACCAACTCAGTCACCTTTGCTTGATGGTATAATTACTATTTCTACATAACAGTACCCTTAATGGTCTGGTGGATGGGTAACCTTTTCAGGTCCCACCTGGGTTGGATTGATTATTAATATTGGGCTCTATTAGCCTTGGATTATGTTGTTCATCTTACTGCGTTGCTCCCTCCCCAAGGGTCGTGATATAATGACCACTAAGGAAGGTACTTAATGAAACTTGTTAAATAGGGAAAGGAATAATCAGGAATGGATTGGGGATAGGAGACCCTGTGACACTAATAGCTATGATGAATAATCCCTCAGGACTGTAGGCTGTTGTTTCGGTAAAGCTGGAGCTAGTGGTTTCCCCTCCTCTGGTTCAGCTTGGCCACTGCCAAACCAGAGAGGGCAATCTGCTCAGTTGGTACAGATATCTATGATCTCTCTCAGCTTCCTTATTATCAGTTTGTGATGTCAGCCTGACAGCCTTTAGGAAGTAACCACCCTTCACCTTCCTCTGCTTCTTCACCTTCCCTCCTTCCAGTTACCACCCGGGCCCAGAAAACTAAATGATGATTCCAATGCCTAAAGATCTAGGGAGATTCAGAAAGGATCAATGACCTATGGTCAGAGACCCTCAGATTACTGCTCCAAGATCAAAGATGCAAGATCAAATAGTCCAAGCTCAAAGACCCTCCCAGATGGCTGTTAGGGGTATTTATATCCTCAGGCCAACTGCCTTTGCTCCTGTCCTCATGGCATCTGGGAACATTCCAATGTCTCTAACTGTCTCCCTTGTCAATCAAAGTGAGACTCAGAGTTTGAATATAACAGTACCTACTTTATTCCATTGATCCACCACTGTATTTCCTAGCTACCTTGTTTTGATAATGATGGCTTTGTTATACAATTGAGATCTGTTACTTGTAGACCATCTCACTTTACTTTTAAAAATTGATTGTCTTAATATTATTGACCATTTGTTCTTCCAGATAAATTTTTTTTATTATTTTTTCTACTTCTATAAAATAATTTTGGGCACTTTATTTAGTGTTGAATAAGTAGATTAATTTAGGTAAGATTGTTATTTTTATATATTGGCACAGCCTACCTAAGAGCAATTCATATATTTCTGGTCATTTAGATCTGACTTAGTGTGAAAATTTTTTTGTAATTGAGTTAATATACTTTCTAAGTTTGTTTTGGCAGGTACAGTCGGAAGTATTTTATATTATCTACCATTAATTTAAATGTATTCTTTTTTCATCTCTTGCTACTGGGTTTTGTTGTTAATATATAGAAATGCTGATGATTTATTTGAGTTTATTTTATATCCTGAAACTTTGCCAAGTTGTTAATATTATTTCAACTAATTCTCTAGGTTTCTCTAAGTAAACCATAAAATTAGCTGCAAAGAGTGATGGTTTCATTTCTTCTTTGCCTATTCTAAATCCTTCAATTTCTTTTTCTTTTTTTATTGCTATAACTAGAATTTCTAGTACAATACCAAGTAACAGTGGTAATAATGGACTTCCTTGAAGAATCACACAAGATTTAATAGCTACAATATTAAAAGAGCTAAAAGCTTAGACTATTGTATTCCAGAATACAAGGAGATGGGATTCCAACAAAGAATAATCTATCCAGTGAAAAGTGAGTATAATCCCACAAAGGATTAAGTGGATACTTAATTAAATAGAGAACTTTTAAGCATTCCTAAAGAAAAGATCAGAGATAAGTAGAAAATTCGACATTCATCTATAAGACTTAAGAGAAACATCAAAAGATAAACATGAATGATCAACCATAAGGAACTACAAAAGGCTAAACTATTTAAATTTCTATATGGCGAATTAAAAAGTGTAACTCCTCCGTTACTTTATCATTGCTAGGGCTGCTAAAGATGGTCTACTTAAAAGGCATGGGTGTGATTCTATTGTGTTAGGATGGGAAGAATGGTAAAAATTCTTAAATACAAGAGGTTTTTAGGAAGACTTTTACAAAATAGAAGTGAGGAGGTAGTGCAGTGGACAATACTTCAAAGCACTCTTATCTGAATTGGTTCAAGGAGAGAAGAACTTACATACACACATTTCATAGAGAAATTCAATTTACCCAGTGGAAAAGCATGAAAGCTAGATGGCACAGTGGCTAGAGTATGAGGCCTGGGAGAGATGTGGAAAGGAGGGAAGATTAAAGAAAAAAAGGTTTTCAGAATAAAAATGGAGTCCTGAGGACTAGGTTAACATAGAGAGATAAGTACAAGAGAATTGGTTTGAAAGAAGTACACTTAGCAATCATCAACTCACCCATAAAATGGAAGAGTATAACAGAATGAAATAGAAACCACAAATGGATAAATACCAAATCCCAATAATTTGTCATTTTCAAGAAGATTCACATAAAGTTAAAATAATGTGCTGGAATCAAACCTGTTATGCTTCAATTGAAGTAAAAAAGGGCAGGACCAGCAATCATAATTTTAGATAAAGGGAAAGCAAAAATAAACCTAATAAAAAGGCATATTCAAGGAAACTTACATTTTTTCTTAAAGGCATCATAGACAATGAATTAATACCAATAGAACATATATCTATATGTACATATACATATACATAGAGAAATATAAAATCTCGTGTATGTATAAATGGCATAATATCCAACATTTCTGAATAAAAATCCATTGAATTATAAGAGGTAAGAGTAAAACTACTATAGGAGGGGGCCTCAGTTTACCCCTATCAGTCTTATATAAATCTAACTATAAAACAAACAAAAAGGAAGTTATAGAGACAAATAGAATTTAGTAAAGTTAGATTTGATAGACCTATGGAAAATATCGAATTAGTTAGAAAAGATCATATCAATTCCTCAGAGCTGCATGGTTTCTTCACAATAATTACCAATGTATTAGGGGATAAAAATCTCACTAACAAATGCAGAAAAGTGAAAATATTAAAAGCATTTTTTCTGCTCATAATACAATAAAATTACATTCAACAAAATGTTTTTTCCTAGCTGTGTGAGCCACTTAACCTCCATTGTCTAACTGGAGCCTTTACAACTCTTCTCTCTTGGAACCAATACTCAGTATTGATTCTAAGATGGAAGTTAGGGTATTAATAAATAAATAAAAACAAAGGGCTTTCAAAATATAGATTTAAAAAAATTAATTGGAAACTAAATAACAACACTAATGAGTGAGTGGGTTAAAAAATAAATCATAAAAATAATTTATTGTTTCAATATAGATAATGATAAGACAATGACATACCAAAATTTGCAGTCAAAAGTGCAGCTAAAGTAGTACTTAGGGGAAAGTTTGTATCTTTAAATTCTTACATCAGTACAGGAGAGAAAGAGTAAGTAGGTCAATGAATTGTGCATGCAATTAAAAATTTAAAAAAAGTTCCCTCAACCCCTAATTAAACACCAAGAAAGAAATCTTGGAAGTTCAGAGAGATCAATAAAATTATAAGTAAGAATCAAAATTCAATTAATAAGTTTTTCTTGTGTTTCACTCTTAGAAATACCATTTCCTGCAGATAATAGAGAGAATATTGTGCTGTGGTAGGAATTTCCCTATGTCATTGATTGTGTGGGTCTTTATTAACCTTTGCCCTTCCCATGGTTATTTTTTTTTCACTTGCTTTGTAATATTCTCACTGTGTACATGCCTTTTCATATTTTTGTGTCTCAGATTTCCTAGTAGCTCTGATTTCCCTTCTGAGGAAGTATAAGTGACCTCTCTAACCACCAAATCACTACAGAATGTCCTCTTTCTAAATTCTCCATCTTGCTTTATAGCCTGTCTCTCTCCTCCCTTGTCTGAAACAAGATTTTTGTGTGCATTGAAAAAATAATTTTTTGAATGTTTTGTTTTTGCCTTTGAATTGGTTCTGAGTGTTAGTTCAAAGACAGAAATGCTGGGGGCAGCTGGGTAGCTGAGTGGATTGAGAGTCAGGCCTAAAGACGGGAGGTCCTAGGTTCAAATCCAGCCTCAGACACTTCCCAGCTGTGTGACCCTGGGCAAGTCACTTGACCCCCATTGCCTACCCTTACCACTCTTCCACCTAGGAGCCAATACATAGAAGTTAAGGGTTTAAAAACAAAACAAAGCCAAAAAAAAATCCAAAATAAAACCAAGGCAGAAGTGCAGAAAAGGCTAAGCAATTGGTGTTAAATGTTTGACCAGAGTCACACAGCTAGGGAGTGTTTATGGTTAGATTTGAATCCAAGACATCCCATCTCTAGGCCTGGGGTAGCCACCTAGCTGCCACCACTTGATTGCTTTTTTAATTTTAGTTTTTGTTGCTGTTGTTGGCAATTGTATTTATTGATCTTCCTTGTATATATGCTATCTATGGTGTCTGGAAAACAAATTTTCTGCTTTAATTTTCTATCTTTCTCTTTTATTTCTCTCCAAATGTCTCATTTTCATGTAATGTTTTTTTCCATAATACATTTCTTACATCTACAACTCCTTCACTCTCTAGGACACATTGTTTTATTGGATTCTGTAGTTTCTGCTGGGTGTGGAATAGTCTTGATTTATTTAAACTTCCTTTCCTTTAGTTATTTTTGACATTTGAAGTTATTTTTCCTGGTTACTGGCAGAATTTATTTGTCAGTGGAATTGCTCAATTTAACCAATATATGTCTTGAATTTTGCAGCAGAGTTTTTTCCACCTTTTTGTAAAAATAAGGTAAACTGTGTTTCAATTCTTCCCTTGCCTTAATCATTCTCTGTAGACCTTTTAGATGTCATAAGAAATGAAGAAAATATCTTATCCTTTATCCTTCTGATCATGTGACTCAGAAAAGTCCAAGGATAATTAAGTTATCTCTCATTGTATTTTCTAGGTATGTTGTTTTTGTCATGAGCTACTTTATAGTTTTCCCTGTATTTTTAGTCTTGATTTTCATTTACTATTTCTTGTCTCATTAAATCATTTATTTCTATTTGGCCAATTCTAATATTCAGATATTTTGTTGTTTAGATAAGATTTCATACCTTCTGTCAAGAACCCGATTCTAATTCTCATTCTCTCCTCTGTAGCTCTCATTTCTTTTCTAATTTTTCTTATACTGCTATAATTTAATCCATAAAAATATTTCTAACACTTTTTAAATATAATTCTTGCTTCATGCCTTCTAAGAATTCTAATTGAACTTGTGCTCAAGCTGTGTTTTTCTTTAAGACTTTGCTTTACAGATATTTTAGTCATTCTCTTGTAGCTTTGTCTTTGAGGTATTTATAGCTCTTTATACTTGAATAATCTTTTCTCATTCTTCCAGATCACTTTCTGACTTCAGACTTTATGTTAGGGACAGACTCTCTACTCTTCTAGATGGAATTTCTGGAGTGAATTTTTATCTCCAGGGGTCCTTTTGCTTCTTTCTTGAGGACATTGAGTGTTATGTTTTCTCTAGAATAGGAGCTTTACAAATATTCTGAGTTACCAAAGTGGTATGATGTAGAGGAAAGCCTAACTACTTTTCTCCTTTATGAACTCTGCAAATCCCTGACTTAGGTTTAGTTACAATCCATGTAGGGGCTTGCCATTGGTTGGAGTTTGAATAAACTTCTTTTGGTATCAACTACTATCAGTAAATAAGAAAAAAATTTAATTTCAGAACTTTTGCAAGTTCCAGTTTTAATTATTTCGTTGTAGGCTTCAGGCTAGTCTGAAGTTTGGAACTGAAGCTTTCTCCTCCCCACCACTCCTTGCTCAAGGGGTCAAACAACAGAGCTACTTGATTCTGAACTTGTGCCTCCCTTGATACATAGCCAAAATCTTTTGACCACTCATCATCCTGGAATAATGCACCTATGGCGCAGGTTTTCTCCTCAAACTTGAACTGGATTTGTGACCAGGAGCTGAGTTTTGAGCCACAGAGATGTCATTTGGTATCCTGCACAAGGTTAGGCCATCTAGCTGTTTGTGTCTAGAACCTTTTTTCCCTCTGGCACATAATTTTCAATCTGGAGTGCTCCATGTAGCTTGTTTCTATCTATATCTGTCTTCATTATTTATAGGCTATACTCTTCCTATGCCAATCTGAGCCAGAAAAATTACTCACTCTGACCTTTTCTCGCATTTTCTGGTCAGGATTTGGTATGGTATGTTTATGGAAGAGTTTTGAAAAAACGCTGCGACTCTGCCATCTTGGACTCTTGTATGTAATTATACTCTAATATAATATATATTGTATATAATTGAACTCTAATATAATTTTCTGAAAACTTTTTAATACCAAACATTCATAAATGGGAGAAAGACTTATCCTGAGTCCTAATGGACAGAATTCAAATCCAGAGAAAAATCTAAAGGCAAAAAAATTTCCATAAGCTACATCTTCCTAGAGAGAGAGGAGAGACTCAGATAGGAACAAACATGTCATTTTATAGTTCATACTCACTCCGAGTCAAAGTTAAATATAAATATGCATATAAAATAAAAATTTTCATAAAAAATGAGAAACTCTTTTTTCTCTAATACCATTTGCTGCCCTTTATCTCCTTCTCAAGATCAGGGATTGAGGTTGAATCCCTTTATTCTGGGCTTATGAAAATTAATCGAAACTGATGAAAACTTAGTCTAGTTTCAGAGGATAAGAAGCTTCAAATTCCTCTCTATTCCAATATACCTACCCTAATGAAATAACTACCTTCCCAAGACATATACTTTGGCTTTCTTAAATCAATTAATCAATGAATATTTATTTAAGGTTTACTTTGTGCCATATACTGTGTTAAGAGGAATGACCATTAGTTGTTTGGACTGTAAGAGATTTCTGCATGGTCACAATAAACATCTAAGATTATCAACAACACATTTCCACCAAACTTGTTTGGGAAAGTCATTTTATCTCTTTGAACTATGATGCACAGGAGGTTAGAGTAAATGCTTTCTAATAATCCTGCTCTCAATCTTACCACTGTGTCATCTGCCCCACCTTCTTCCCAGGGTAAATATAAGAGTTTATGACATAATGGTTGTGAAAAGCACTTGGGAAATTTAAAATTCATTCAAGAAAGACTCTGATTCTGTCACTACCATGCTCAAATATCTTCATTGGACCCCATTGCCTAGAACAGTGATTCCCAAAGTGGGCACCACCGCCCCCTGGTGGGTGCTGCAGTTATCCAGGGAGGTGGTGATGGCCACAGGTGTATTTATCTTTCCTATTAATTGCTATTAAAATTGAAAAAAATTAATTTCCAGGGGGCGCTAAGTAATATTTTTTCTGGAAAGGGGGTGGTAGGCCAAAAAAGTTTGGGAACCACTGGCCTAGAAGATGTGTCAAATGTACATCATTCAAAATTCTAAAAAAATATCATTTTACAGTTTCATGCATAATACTTCCCTATATATACTTTATCTTTTAGATAAGATGAAACTTTCTACTTATTATTCTTTTTCTAGTTTCCTACAAAGCCAGATAAATACAGAATAATGGGTAACTAGTCCAGATTGAAGGAAATGAGCTCATGCCAAAAGACTATACTAATCCAGGGTCTCATAAAACATATAAAGTATTATATTTATATATAAACTACTCCTTCCAGAGCACTAATCCAATTTTTAAGGGGAGCTCTTTTTTTTAGTGCATATTTTCCTACCATAAAATACAACCTAACATTCCATCATACTCATCACATAAGTCCCTCAGCCACAAGGAGTCTCACTTACACCAACATTTCCTAGGTTTCTTGTCCTCCTATTTAAAGAAGAGGCATTGTCTCAGGGACACAGTCAGTTTGCATTGGAGAGAGAAGCCATGCAAATGATGCCCCTCCCTCACTTGATTAAAACCAATACACTTCCCTGCAATTCTAGAAGATCCCTAGACTATCATTGTCTTTTCCATTTGGTCCCTAGTTCTAAGTCAGTGTTTCTAGGATGGAGATTGATCTAATATGGATTTTCATTATGTTTATTTTTCAAGGTATTTTTTATGGATACATGAGAATATGAGAAAATACTAATAATGTGTATGTATTTATGAGAAAGAAAAAAGAGGAGGAAAGAAAGACAGAAAAAGAGAGACAGCCAGAAAGAAAGAGACAGGGGTGGGGGGGGGGAGGAAAAAAGAAACAAAAAGAGTACCAACTTGACTGTTCTGACCTTGATGTGTTTGTGTTTGCAGATGTCAAAGGCGAGATTCAGTTAGTGGAGTCTGGGGGAGAAGTAAGACAGTCTGGGACATCTCTGCACCTCTCCTGTAAAGCCTCTGGATTCTCGTTTAGTAGTTATGACATGAACTGGGTCCGGCAGCCTGCAGGAAAGGGACCAGAGTGGATCTCAGGGATTGATACTAATGGGGATCATAAAAAATATTTGGACTCCATAAAAGGCCGATTCACTATTTCTAGGGACAATCTTAATAGTATTTTATTCTTGCAAATGAATGACTTGAAAGTTGAGGACACAGCTGTGTATTATTGTGTAAGAACTGCTGCAGAACCCATTGATTTTGAAGATATAATTCCAATGGCACACAGTGTTAGACACAAGTCTCAAATCTTATCAACTTTAACTTTAAAAAACAACAAAAATTACAATAAGTATGTGTATAACCAGAAAAATAAATTGACCAATCCTGTAGAAGAAATGGGAACTAATATAGATTGCTCAGATGCTACATTGTTAGTCCTCAGATTTTAAAAGAACGTGACAAAGACTTTTCTAGCATATATTATGGATCCTCTGTGGATGAGTTCTGAGAGTGAGCAAAATGAGAGGGGTGTACTATAAATAAATAAAGGGTACACATATCCCTGTTTCCATTTTTATTCATTGATAACCGTATTATCCATAGTCAGTTAACCCTGGTCAGAATAAGACCACCTGACATATTTAATTCTCTAAGAGGAATTTCACATTTCATCAGTTATGGAATCATACACTGACTGAGTTCCAAGACTAGCTTAGAGTCTAAGATTTTATGTCTTTTAGGATTATATGTTTCTAGGATTATATGCTTTTGAGGTGTCATATTCATTCTTTCATTTGTAGATTTATTTCTTGGAGCCTATTAGGTATCATGAGAGGGAAAAATTGGGACTGATTTGACCTGTGGCTAGCTTTGCATCCCTTGTTTATTAAGCACCAGGGATACAAAAGTTAAAAGCCTTACATAGGTTGTTTTTTTTTTTTAAATCCTTAACTTCTGTCCTAGTAACAATTTTAAGAGAAGCAAGAGTGAGGCAGATAGGGATAAGTGTTTTACCCAAGGTCACATGGCTAGGACATATCTAAGGCTAAATTTGAACCTAGGTCCTCCTGATTCTAGGCTTGGCTCTCTATCCACTGTGACATTTAGCATGTAGTTTCTTCATCTCTAAAAGTTTGTACTGAATATTGGGGCTTTGTAAGGCTCTTACCATATACTTTCATAAAGCTTTGCAGGATGAACCCCTTATAAAATGATCTTTTTACTAAATTTAGTAACAAACAAGTAAAAAATTTCAAAGTGTATTATGTTTAATATTATATGAAATTTTGAGGTCTCCCAAAATTAAGAAGTCATCCCTTTTAGATTCATTCTAACTTCAAAAGGCATTTCAGATCCTGATGGTTATTAAATGCATTAAGGCATTTTTCCTTCTTTTCTTAAGGAGTGTATCAGCTTGCTTTCTTTATTTCAAATGCTGCCATTAAACTAGAAGCTTTTCCTTTTAGCATGTTCCTTCAAACACCATAACACCAATTTCTTAATCTACTTCCATGATCTATTTTTCCACATTCCTTTATCCATCTGCAATTTCCTAAAATTTCATTTCTAAGTCTTAGTCCTCAATCTATTCTTCATTTTTACATGCCTTCTATTCCCTCACCTATGCGATACTTTACCAAATTCTTATCTAATCTCTTTTCTTACTTAATTTTCATTTTCCCCACTCTCTACATTCTAGCTAACCAATTCAACTCTACACTGTACTATACAAATTATTTACTCCCTTATCCTATTGTTGCTCATTATCCTATTACCAAATCCTTATCCCGTTTTACAACTTGCCTCATCTCCTATTAACAAGCTGCTAAAAAGTGTTGGGGAATGCCATGAAACCACATGTTGACTGGGCCCACCACAAATTTGTTTTCTAATCACAATGGTTCACAATTGCAACAAGACACTCATTTACTCCTTTTTAACTGATTTTCTATCATCATGTGGCTGTTCTAAAATTTTTCTTCTTTCTTTGTTTTCCTTATTCCCCCCTCTTGCCTGATGCTCATAATTAAGGACTTCACATAAAAATATAAAGGATATTCATTGTGCCCTTCTCTCCTTCTTTATATCTTATGGGCCCTTCTCATCACTCCTTATTTTCTCCTTTTTTACTTCAGTTTCTAATAATGAGATATCTCTTCTCTCTAAAGCCATCACTCTACACATTGAAACTATATATTGAGGAGCAGCTGGGTATTCTGGATTGAGAACCAGGCTCAGAGATGATTCAAATCTGGTCTCGGACTCTTCCTAGCTATGTGACCCTGGGGAAGTCACCCCCATTGCCTACCCCTTATCTCTCTTTCTGCCTTAGAACCAAAATATAGTATTTATTCTAAGGTGGAAGGTAAGGATTAAAAAAAAAAGAACCTATGCATTCTTCTCCAATAAATTGTCCTCAGAATAAACTCTTTGTTGTTTAGTCATTCAGTTATTTCTGATCCTTTGTGACCTTTTGCACTGTCCATGGGGTTTTCTTGGTACTGGATACTGTAGTGATTTGCTATTTTCTTCTCCAGTGGATTAAAGCAAATGGAGGTTAAGTGACTTGCCTAGGATCATACATGTAGGAACTATCTCAAGGCAAATTTGAATTTAATACTTTCTGACATCATTGTGTTCACCATTCCTAATCATCAAAATCTCCCAATCCTCATTCTGACTGCATTACTCTTCTGTGGTGGTGGAAAACCTATTTCATCATGAGTCTTTTAGAGTTTTCTTGGATTCTTGCACTATTGCTAATAGTTGAGTCATTCACAGTTGATCATTATACAGTATTGATGTTGCTGTGTACAGTGTTCTCTTGGTTCTGTTTATTTCACTTTGGATCAGTTCATATAAGTCTTTCTACATTTTTCTGAAGTCATCCTATTCATCATTTTTTAAAACATTAACTTATTTTTTGTTTAAATGTTTTATTTCCCCAATTACATGTAACAATAATTTTCAATGTACATTTTCTGAATGATATCTAAATTGTTTCCCTCCCTCCCCTCCCTGCTTCTGGAGATGGCAAGAAATCTGATCTGGGTTATACATGTATTTTCAAGTAAAACATACATGGTCATTGTTGTAAAAGATTACTCATATAAAATCAAACCTCCAAAACAAAACACAAATAACGTGAAAAATAATATGCTTTGATCTGCATTTGGACTCTTAACAATTCTTTTTCTAGAGCCATATAGCATAGTCCTGGATTGCTAAGAATTGCTAAGTTTTTCACAGTTGTTCATCTTATAATATTTCTGTTGCTCTGTATAATATTCTTGTGGTTCTACTCATTTCACTATGCATCAGTTCATGTAGGACTTTCCTGCTTTTTCTGAAATTATCCTGCTCTATCCCATCATCATCTTATACCATATTTTTTTTCAGCCTTTCCCTAATTAATGGGTGTTCTCTCAATTCTCTTCCACTTCTAAAAGAACTGCTAAAATATTTTTGTACAAGTGTATCCTTTTCCACTTTCTCTTTTATATCTCTTTAGGAGACAGACTAAGTTATACTCAGTTTTATAATCCTTTGGGCTTAGTTTCAAATTGCTTTATAGAATGGTTGGATCAGTTCACAACTCTACCAACAATGTATTAGTATTCCATTTTTACCACATTCCTTCCTACACTTATAATTTTCCTTTACTATTATATTGGCCAATATGATAAGTGAGAGGTGGTACATTAGAGCTATTTTAACTTGCATTTTTTATGTGGCTATAGATAGCTTTGATTTCTTCATATGAAAACTGCTCATAACTTTGGAATGTGTTAATTGGGGAATGACTTGTGTTCTCATAAGTTTTAGAAATGATTCCTATATAAAAGAAATATGCTACAACCCCCCTCCCCCAATTTGTTATTTCACTTCTGATTTTATTGGTTATATTTGTTTGTACAAAATTTAAATAAAATTATATACTCAAAGTAATGTTTTCTGTCACTTGTTTGGTTATAAATTCTTCCCTTCTCCACAGATCAGACAAGTACTCTATTCTCCTCTAATTTGTATATATCACTCTTTATATTTAAATTATATACTGATTTTGACCTTATTTTTGTTTAATGTGTGAGATATTGATGTATTCCTAATTTCTGCCATACTGTTTTCCCATTTTCCTAGCAGATTTGTCAAATATTGAGTTCTTGTTCAAAAAGCTGAGATCCTTGGGTTTATCAAGCACTAGATTGATCTCGTTATTTAATCCTGGCTATTGTGTATTTAATCCATTCCATTGATCCACCACTATATTTCTCAGCCAGTGTCAGATTGTTTTGATGGTTATTGTTTTATAGTACAGTTTGAGATCTGGTATTTCTAGGCTACTTTCCGTCACATTTTTTCATTAATTCCCTTGATTTTTTCTTCTTCCAGATGAAGTTTGTTATTATTTTTCCATTTGTATGAAACATTTTCTGTAGTTTGATTGGTTTGGCACTGAATAAGTAAATTAACTTAGGTAGAATTGTAATATTTTCCCATTTTTTTAGATCTGACTATTTGTGTGAAGTGTTTTGTAATTGTGTTCCTACAATTTCTGTGTTTGTCTTGGCAAGTAGACTACTGGGTATTTTATTTTGCCTAAGGTTATTTTCAATGGAATTTCTATTTCTGTCTCTTGCTGCTTGATCTTGTAGGTAGTATATAGAAATGCTGAAAGGTTATGTGGGTTTATTTTGTATCCTGCAGCTTTAATAAAGTTATTAATTATTTTAACTATTTTTTAGTTGAGTCTTTGGAACTCTAAATATACCATCATATCATTTGTAAAGAGTGACAGTTTAGTTTCCTTATTACCTATTTTAAATCCTTCAATTTCTTTTTCTTCTCATATTGCCAAAGCTAGAATTTCTAGTACAATATTGAATAATAGTGATGATAAAGGACATCTTTGCTTTACCCTGATCTTAATGTGATAGCTTCTAACTTATCCCCATTACAGATGCTTCTTGCTGATTTTTTTAGATAGACACTACTTGTAATTTTAAGGAAAAGCCCATTTATTCCTATGCTTTCCAATATTTTTTTTATTTTTAGGACATTTGCAATGAGTCTTTTATTTTTTTATTTTTATTTTTTAAACATTTATTAATATTCATTTTTAACATGGTTACATGATTCATGCTCCTATTTTCCCCTTTGCCCCACAATCTCCCCACACCAATGGCCGCTGCACATTTCCACTGGTTTTAACATGTATCATTAATCAAGACCTATTTCCAAATTGTTGATAGTTGCATTGGTGTGGTAGTTTCGAGTCTATATATCCAATCATGTCCACCTCCACTCATGTGTTCAAGCCGTTGTTTTTCTTATATGTTTCCTCTGTTGCAGTCCTTCTTCTGAATGTGGGTAGCATCTTTACCATAAATCCCTCAGAACTGTCCTGTGTCATTGCTTTTTGCTGGTACAGAAGTCCATTACATTCGATTTTACCATAGTATATCAGTCTCTGTGTACAATGTTCTTCTGGCTCTGCTCCTTTCACTTTGCATCAGTTCCTGGAGGTCTTTCCAGTTCACATGGAATTGCTCCAGTATATTATTCCTTTGAGCACAGTAGTATTCCATCACCAGCATATACCATAATTTGTTCAGCCATTCCCCAATTGAAGGGCATACCCTCCTTTTCCAGTTCTTTGCCACCACAAAAAGCGCAGCTATAAATATTTTCATACAAGTCTGTTTATTTATGATCTCTTTCAGGTACAAACCCAACAATGGTATGGCTGGATCAAAGGGCAGGCATTCTTTTATAGCCCTTTGAGCATAGCTCCAAATTGCCAGCCAGAATGGGTGGATCAGTTCAAAACTCCACCATGTCCCAATTTTGCCACATCCCCTCCAGCATTCATTACTCTCTCCTTCTTTCATTTTAGCCAATCTGCTAGGTGTGAGGTGATACTTCAGAGTTGTTTTGATTTACATTTCTCTAATTATTAGAGATTTAGAACACTTTCTCATGTTCTTATTGATACTTTTGATTTCTTTACCTGAAAATTGCCTATTCATGTCTCTTGCCCATTTATCAATTGGGGAATGGCTTGATTTTTTTATACAATTGATTTAACTCCTTGTATATTTAAGTAATTAGACCCCTGTCAGAGTTTTTGTTATAAAGATTTTTTCCCACTTTGTTGTTTCCCTTCTGATTTTGACTACATTGTTTTTGTTTGTACAAAAGCTTTTTAGCTTAATATAATCAAAACCATTTAATTTACATTTTGTAATTTTCTCTAACTCTTGCTTGGTTTTAAAATCTTTCCTTTCCCAGAGATCTGACAGGTATACTATTTTGTGTTCACTTAACTTCTTTATAGTTTCCCTCTTTATATTCAAGTCACTCACCCATTCTGAATTTATCTTGGTGTAGGGTGTGAGATGTTGATCTAAATCTAATCTCTCCCATATTGTTTTCCAAATTTCCCAGCAGTTTTTGTCAAATAGT
>NC_058131.1:434613928-434653289 GCF_016433145.1 Gracilinanus agilis
TTTTTTTAGTGCTCTCTACTGACCTCTGGTGGTTAAGTGGCCACACTATAACAGGGAAGGGTAAGGGGCATGGTTAGGGTAGGGGTGGGAGCAAGGGGTGTGATTCTGTTTGCCAGAAGCCAAAATGGAGGATATGGCTACAAAAACAGGGCGGATTTGCTCTAAAAACCTTCACTGTCAGAAACTGGGAGTTGAAGGAGCTACTTTGCTTTTTTGAAACCTAAATCAGGCAGGGAGGAAACTAGAACACAGTTTGGGGTGGGTGAAAGAAGGTCAGGACCTCCCCACACCAAGGCAAAAAGCCTGGCAGAGATTAGGGGTTGCTGCAAGGAAAAAAATCTCTTTCTCATGCTGGGGCTAGGGGTTGGGGGTGCCTTTAAGCTTACCAGTCATGGAAGCGGTAGACAGGCAAGCTGAAAGGTCCCAAAGAGGCTCGCGTAGTGGCAGGAAACCACAATAGCAGATGAAACAGCTTAAACGCAGTGCAGGCTGCGGCCTGGGGTTGAAGGCAGCCTGAGACTTTCAAACCCAGTCTGGCAGCCTTGGCCAGGGCTGGACTTTGGCTGCGGCTGCAGCTTCAGCTGGGGAGGAGCCAGCAGCCCAGGGAACAGGGGAAAATGGGTGGAAGGCACCAGGAGGTGGCAGTGGGGGGAGGGTTTGCCGTGGGCCATCAAAGGGAGGCCCATGCCAATCACTGAGGCTGGGAAGTCAGCTGAGGGCAGCTGTAGCCTCTCAAACTCAGTGCTGGCAACTGAAGTTGGGGCGAGGAGGCAGTGCAAGGAGGTGAGGGAGGCTGCAGCTGTGGTGGGATAGAGGGGGTGGGAAGGCCTGTGGGAGACACCTGGGAGGGAAAGGCACAGATCAAGGAAGAGGTGGGAGGCAGCAGCCTGGCAAAGGTTTTAAAATGGCAGAAAACTCGGCTGCAGGGGGTGTGGGGCGGGGCAAGGAGCAGCTGGGAAGCCCCTACTGGGTTCTAACTCCACAGGGGATCAGAAGATTGAGACTAGATTCTGAGGTCCCTTCATGTTGCCAAACTGTAAGTTTTAAAATTAATATTCAATGCCTCCAAGTAATGATATTTATAAGGATTCATTAAAACACAGGGAAAGAGGCCCAACTCACCCTTCACCATGCTGCCTCTGGTGCCCAAGACCTTGTGACCACACAAAAGCCCCATTTCAATATTGCCCGAGAAAACAGATTACCAATAGGAAAAAGCTTAAGGAATTATGTGTATGGTGAAATGGAGTTTGGGTAATATAGTTTAAAGGGGTACAAGGTCTTTTCAACTTTATAGTAAGTAACAGGAACAGGTCACGGACAGGTTAGGACCCTTTAATCAAGGTTTCTTTACAGATCATTCTTGACAAAGTACATTCTAATCTTCATTTCTGAGAAATCCCCAATCCACTTTAAGAACACTCTAGGGCCTTCCTGTTCTCTGAGGCCACCTGGTCTTCATTACCTTCTGGTCTCTATAGCTCTTGCATTAATTAGTTTGATATAAAGTACATTATAGACTTCCGGTTAAGATGGCGGCAGAGTAAGGAGCAGCTGCTCGATCTCTCCTGACCGAACTACACAGGACCCCTCAAGGGGAAATAAAAACGAGTCCAGAGGAACGAAGGAACCCCACAACAGGGCGCAGCATTGAAGGTACTCAGAATCAGGGCATTTCCACGCTATAAAGGGGTGAAACAGCTCTCACTAAAACACGAGAGGAAGAAGCCCCTCCCCCACCCCCCACACCGCACAAGCCGGTAAACAGGACTGGGGCAACCAGATAATCACTGGCAGCCCTGGAGCCTGTACCTGTGCTCTGCAAGACCAGGGACCCCAGGTGGCTGGGACTTTCCCTGAGCGCCCACGTGGGTGAAGGCACCGCCTTTGGCCTGGACAAAGGCCCCTAAAACGTGGCCTTTCCCAAGCTCTGAAGGCATCGCCTCAGGGGCGAATAAAGATCTCCAGCCCAAGGACTTTCACTACCTTCTGCAGGGGTGAAGGCAGGGCCCTAAGAGCATCAGCGTAGGCAAAGGCAGTGCCCTAGGCTTGAATAACGATCTCCAGCCCAGGCTTGGACCTCCAGTGAGGACCGGGTGCAGACCTGAGCGTGGCTGTGGAAGCAGCCCCAAAGACTGCTGAAGGAACCTCGGGCAGAGGGGCAGACCGGGAACTACCAGGAGGCCTGACCCCGAGGACAAGGAGACCGGAACCCCTCCCCCCTAAGCTTGCAAGGCCCAGGCAGACCCTGAGTGCAAAGACAAAGCTGAAAAGGGGCAGGGCTAACAATGGCCAGCAATAAGGAAGTCCAGAAGAAAAAGACCATCAAGAGAAACTCTGGAAC
This sequence comes from Gracilinanus agilis, assembly GCF_016433145.1. NCBI lineage: Eukaryota > Metazoa > Chordata > Mammalia > Didelphimorphia > Didelphidae > Gracilinanus > Gracilinanus agilis. The sequence goes on from NC_058131.1 coordinate 434,616,273, forward strand.
ACTGGACAACTTCTACACAGAGAAAATCCAGACAACAGAGGAGGGAAAACAAAAATCCAAACCTCCCCCAAAAAATGAAAGCTGGTCACAAGTTATGGAAGAGTTTAAAAATGAAATGCTGAGGAAGATGGAAGAAATCTGGCAAGAAAATAACAGTTTAAAAGGCAGAATTTCGCAATTGGAAAGTGAGACAAGACAACTGAAGACCAAAAATGACCAGATTGAAAAGGAAAACCAAAACATTAGAGCCGAAAACCAGTCCTTAAAGGCTAGAATCGAACATTTAGAAACCAATGATCTCTCAAGACAACAAGAACAAATAAAACAAAGTCAAAAGACTGATAAAATAGAAGGAAACATGAAATATCTCAATGAGAGAGTGACAGACCAAGAAAACCAGTCTAGAAGAGATAACTTGAGAATCATTGGTATTCCAGAAAAGGCAGAAATTAATAAAGTACATTATAAAGTAGATCCACACATCTAGAATTAACATAGTAACTCACTTATAATTAATATGGTAACATACATAATTAACATTATAACTCAGACTACCCTGGGACTACATTCTTATTCTGGTTACACACATGAGCTCTTGCCTAGGACTATATTTTTGTTACAAATCACACATTTACAAGGTATTAAACTAAAGAGATTCTTAAGCTAATACAAATGAGAAGCTGCTTAATTAAATTTCCGTATACAAAATTTTTGTGCTTCTTTTGAGTCTTATATTTAAACTTTATGTTTAGGTCTAGTCTTCAGAAATGTGTGGAAATCTTCTATTTTATCAAATGATCTTTTTCTTCTGAAAGAATATGCTCAATTTTGCTGGGTAGGTGATTCTTAGTTGTAAACCTAGTTCCTTTGCCTTATGAAATACCATATTCCAAGCATTCCAATATTTTAATGTAGAAACTTCTAAGTATTATGTAATTCTGATGGTGGCTTCATGATATTTAAATTGTTTCTTTCTAGTTGCTTGTGATATTTTCTCCTTTGCTTGGGAGCTCTGGAATTATCTGGAATTTGGGGATTTATGTCAGGAGGTAATTGGTGGATTCTTTGAATTTCTATTTTACACTCTTGTTCAAGAATATCAGGGAAATTTTCTTTGATAATTTTTTGTAATATCATGTCTATGTTTATTTTTATCATGACTTTCAGGTAGTCCAATAATTTTTAAATTGTCTCATCTGAATGTATTTTTCAGGTTTTCTATTTTTTTCATTCTTTTGATTTTGCTTTATTGTTTCTTGATATCTCATGCAGTAATTAACTTCTATTTGCTCGATTCTAATTTTTAAGAACTTATTTTCTGCAGTGAGCTTTTGAACCTTCTTTTCCATTTGGCCAATTCTATTTTTTTAAAAAAAATTTTCTTCATTGGATATTTGTACCTCTTTTTCCATTTGGCCAATTCTGCTTTTTAAGGTGTTAGTTAGTTTCTTCTTGAATTGCTTTCATTCCATTTTTCCTCTGCCTTTCTTATTTGATTTTTGAAACCCTTTTTGAGCTCTTCCAGAGCCTGAAACAAATTCCTATTTTTCTTTGAAGTTTTACATGTAGAGGCCTTGCTCTCACTGTCCCTTTCTGAGTTTGTGCCTTGTTTCTTTGTTTCCATAAAAATTTTCTATGGTTAAGTCTTTTTTAAAAAAATGTTTTCTCATTTTCTCAGGCTTTTTCTTATCTTTTACATTTATCTTAAAGGTGGGCTCTGCTCTCAGTGTAGAAGGAACACTTTACTAAGCTCTGTTTTCTCTTGCTGCTATCCTTACTTCTAGTTCTGAGTTTCTAAAAATTTCTGTTCTTCTTAGGTAGTATAATGACCTGTGGACTAGGAGCTCTAAAATCCAGTTCTCACTGCCATCATATACCATAACTTGTTCAACCATTCCCCAACTGATAGACACCCAATCATATTGTAATTCTTTGCTACCACAAAAGAGCTACTATAAATATTTTTGTATAAATAGATCCTTTCCCCTTTTTTGATATCTTTGGAATATGTAAATTAGATTGCCTTTCTTATTTTATATATTGGTGATTATAAAAATAAGGACTCACATATAAACCTTTAATTAGGCAACTACAACTATGATTTTAGAAATAGACTAAGTTTTTAAATGAACTGTATATAAAATATTAATTATAAATAATAGCCAAGAAGAATATTAATCATATTAGTATTTTAGAATTTAGTAGCTAAAACAATATTAAGAGCTTCTGCTATTAGCCTTAAAATGTTAAGTATACAACTTAACTAAATCCTGATTCCTGATAAAGATAACTGAAACTATCTTTGAGTCGGTTGTACAAGATGGAATTTATTGTTGGTAGCATTTACTTTTATGAGGATTTATATTGATGATGATTTTCTCAGATTTTCTGACCATAAGAGGAGTCCTAAATAATTCCTTTTTTTTAACCCAAATACAGTTTTGATACCTAAACTAGGGAAAACAAAAACAGGGAAAGAAAACTGTTCACCAATTTCCCTTATAAATATTGTTGTGAAATTTAAAAAAAAATGTGATTAAAGGGATTATTGTAATATTTCACAATCATCTTATGCCATCAGGTGATATTTATACAGGGATATATGCAAATGTGATTCACAATATTAATAACAAAAAATAAAAATGATTTGATTATTTCAATAGATAAAGAAAATATTTTTACAAACTAGATCACTCCTTCTTATGAAAAATACTAGAAATCATAAGAATAAATGGAGTCTTTGTAAAAATGATATTTTGTATATATCTGAAATTAAATGCAAGGCTTTTTGGTAATGTAGATAACTTAGAAGCCTTTTCAGTAAGGTCAGTGATGAAACAGGAATGCCCATTATCATTATCATTATGATCACATATTTGATTTTATATTAGAAATGCTAGATATAGCAATGTGATAAAACAAATTGAAAGAATTAAAATGTGAAAGAAGGAAACCACCTGCAGATTATATGATAGTATATACTTAGAGAACTCTAGAGAATCAAGGTTCATGGGATACCTTGATGAATATCTTCAGGCTTTCCAGGTTGAAACTTTTGTTCTCATCTTCTCCAAATAGGGAGACTTAAAGTTATTCATATGTCTTACCAGTTTCTGGTTGTGCTAGAGGATTACCACCTTATGTGAAAGGAACTGGGGGAAGTGCAGAGGACAAACAGTTCTTGAAACAATATTTACTCTCAAATTACTTACATTCTTTTGGGGGAAAATATGAGAATAAATAACTATAAAAAGAATATATAAAAATAAATAAAAGTAATTCTTGGATAGAGAACAATTCTGAGGTAAAAGAATTCTGGGATAAGTGCTAATCTGGAGGGGTTCAGGGAAGGCTTCTTGTATGGAGCGCTACCTGAAACAAACTTCTGAAGAAACAAAGAAATTAAAAGAATTTTAGAGAAGAAGGGAGTACTTTCCTTGTTTAGGGTTCAGTTATGATAAAGACATGCAAACCAGAGAATCAGTGTCATTTGTGAGGAACTGAAGGGCAGCAAATTTACCTGGATCATACAGTAACATGATAAAGTAAGTAGGATAAAGTTGAAAAAGATTAATTGGTACCAAGTTAAGAAGAATTTTAAGTACCAAGGAGAAACACTCATTTTTGATCCGAGAAGACAGTATCAAAAAATAATTCATTCATTTCTGTTAAAATCATAAATCTTCACCAGGATTATCATAACAATCCAAGCTTTTATTTAAGTTAGAACATAAAGAGCTAAAAATGCCTGATTCTAGGTTACAAAGTGCTTTCTTTTATCCAGGGCCAGTTTGGGATTCTTAACAGCAAACACTCTTTAACAGGATGGTCAGTGGAAGCAGGATACTGGCCTAAATATATGGACCTGACTTCTGGCCTGACAATCTGGATTGTAAATCCGGTTGGCTTGTTTGCACATTAACATCAAATATTTAGTCTGTCAAACATTCAAAGGAGAATGTCCCCAATACCCTAGGATTCCTTTATTAGAATATCTGGTCTGGAAAACTGGTTGGGCATTTTCTAGAACTGTTTCACCAGATTGTTAGCTCTTTAACAGAAGCCAGGGCCCTCTGCGGCTTAAATTAGCAGGGATGTTAGTTCCATTCTTATTAGCAATCACATTTTACTTGATTAGAATTAAAGAATATACAATGATGTCAATAGGAGAAAATGGAGCTTATTAAGTAGAGTAGTGATAAAATTAGTCTTGGGTAATCAGGAAATGACTTTGGCAAACAAAGGGAGGAATGGAAAAGTGAAAGAACTGAGCCAGGGAGATCAAATAAGAGCTATATTAATGGTCCAGGTAAGAGGTGATGGAAGCCTTAACTAGAGGTGGCTGTGTGAGTAAAGTGAAGACATGTATTTGAGACCATGTGAAATGACAAGACTTCCAAAATAATTTGAATATGTGAAATTAGGAATGAGGAGAGGATGAAAATACTGATGATGCAGGTTAATATGATTGGAAAAGTAGTTAAGCACTCAAGAGTAAGAGAGTATTACTTATGAGGAGAAGAGAAGAAAATGAGTTCTCCTTTGTTGATATATCACTTCCTGTCCTTATAGAACCTCCAAAAGTATAGTCGTTGAGGCTTTTTAATCTTGGAGTATCTGGGATATATTTGTAGGAACAGAAATGTCATTGTATTCCATAAGCTTTGAATTGTTGTTTTTCCTATAGGTTATGCAGTAATGACTGACAAACTGACCCAATTCTGACCCTATGGTATGCAGAATGTTCTAATCTCAAATATTTATTCAAGAATAATTTTTGTCTTGAGCCCAATGCCAATAGATCCTTTATTCCCTAAGTTGATGAAAATCTTTTCCTACTGAGCAAGGAATTCATGCAAAGTGGACTTAAGTAAGAAAAATGTTCTTTCTTTCCTGAGACCACTTTGAATTGTACAGTAGGTGGCAGCAGATTTGGTTGCCTTGGGAAGGAGGAGGTCCCTATAGTCTGAGGCTCAGCCTGTATGGGTCCCCAGATACACCAGAAGATAGACATATTTCAAAGAAGTTACTGTGTTACAGTCTCACACATACAATGATCTCTTCTGAGAAACATAACATGGGACTTTCTGGATGATCCAGGGGATTCAGTTGCCTTTATTACACCCTGACCAATATGTATCTCAATTCCTCCAGCTCAAAGAAGAGTATAAGTATAGATGGGTTGGTAAATGTTTAACAATCAGCTTTTCAAGGGAAAAGAAAAATGTATGTGTGAGACACACTGTTAGGTTTATTCTACATTATCAACATTTTATCTACTCTTCCATAAATTTACATAATCAAATATAGAAACATAGACAGACAGATAGATGGATAGATGATAAAGTTCTGATTTTTAGTGTCTGATGATTTCTGAAACATAAAGGTTTATACTAAAAACTTAACCATTATTTCTTTCAGGACAGTGTGAGCTGGCTCCGGCATACCTTGAATATGAGAGAATATGACTAGGACTTGAAGTAAATGATCCATATGAAGTACAGTTCTAAAGAGAATGAGCAAAAGATAGCCCCATAAGGAAGCAGAAGTACCTAGGAGCAGATCCAGAAATCCTAAAAAGCAAAAAATATATTCATAAGGTAGATTCATTCTATGCTGAAGATAAAACATTACAAATGACTGAGGTACCTTTTTTTTAAACCCTTAACTTCTATGTATTGACTTATAGGTGGAAGAGTGGTAAGGGTAGGCAATGGGGGTCAAATGACTTGCCCAGGGTCACACAGCTGGGAAGTGTCTGAGGCTGGATTTGAACCTAGGACCTCCTGTCTCTAGGCCTGGCTCTCAATCCACTGAGCTACCCAGCTGCCCCTGAGGTACCTTTTTAATCAGAAATGTTACTCAGAAAATATCAGGAACAAAGAAAAGACCATTGAGTTCTCTTGTAATTGAGAATGATGGAGAATAGACACTGAGTTCTACTAATAATCCTTGGATTCTCAATCTTGCCAGCCTCCTCAAGACTTTAGAACCAATTCCGGGGATCCTTCTCTCTGTAGTTAATGGAAGGGACTCATTATAATGGGAAACAGCTCCTCTTCCTCCCAGTAAATAGAGGAAGTCTTGCAAATTGGACTCCTCCCTCTAGGCATGAAAGCCAGGACAAAACCTGTGCCTGCAGCTCTGGGAGAGGAGCTTCTCCTTTGTGTGAACTTTTTTCCTAAGGACTGACATTGTATAGACTGAGCCATGGGATTTGGACTCAATGGAATTTTCATTCTGACTATTTTGTAAGGTAATTTTGTTTTTGTTTCTTTGTTTTTTTTTGGATGGTGGTGGTGGGGAAAGCACTCTTTGATGTGAGATTTCTGTGACTATTGTCTTTCAATGACTCTTTTCAGGTGTCTATTGTGAAATTCAGCTGGTGGAGTCTGGGGGAGATGTGAGGAAGCCTGGAGGATCCCTGAAACTTTCCTGCAAAGCTTCTGGATTCACCTTCAGTGACTGTTGGATGTACTGGGTTCGACAGGCTCCGGGGAAGGCTGGAATGGGTGTCAAGTATTAGTGGTACTGGAAATACCAAAAGGTATGCAGACTCTGTGAATGGCCGATTCACCATCTCCAGGGACAGTGGCAACAGCCTGCTGCACTTGCAAATTAATTCCCTGAAAGCTGAGGACACAGCCTTGTATTACTGTGCAAGAGACACAGTGAGGGAAAGGAGTGAGAGACCAGACATAAACCATTTTCTTCAGAGAGATCTTGTGGAGAATGACTGAAAGAAGGAAGTCAAGAATATTCAGCATGAGACCAGTTAGAATAACAGGTTCAAGAGTGAGGCTAACAAGTTTATTTTTGATATTTCTCGTTTTCTCCCAGTTCCCAGTCAACAGCTCTCTAGCTATCATCTCTGTTGTCTCTGAGACTCTTTTCTATTCCTGAGGCACAGAGAGGGAATGTATCTTTTTAATGGTTTATGTATTTCATACAATGTGACTCTAATTTTTCTGAATTTGTCAAATATAAGGGACAGATTGAATCAAATGACAAATTAGGAATTATCGAAAATTTGCTGTGTATCCTATAGGCATTTAATGTACACTGAGCACGTGGAAACATACCTATGTAGGAAAGCCAACTAGAGTGTTGAATCAGTCTAAGGGCCTTCATTTTAAAAACTTTGTTTTTAATCTTGAGTACAAGGAAGTCAGTTACCTATGATAGGCACATAATTCCCTAACCCCTTCTCCTCATTGAAATTGTAGACCAGTCAAAATACTTAGAGAGAGCTGAGGTGGCACTAACTGCCTGATTCGATCAATATACTTTATTTGAAATATACTTAACTCTGCTTATAAAAACTTGACTCCTGCCTGGAATACCCAATGTTTTTCTGAATTGAGGAGTTGAATAAACTCCTTTTAACTTTCTCTTCTTGATTTTGCTTCAGTTAGTCAAGGAAAAGTCCAAAACTTGAATTTCTTTTAACTTCTATCTTAGGTACAATTTACATATATATATGTGTGTGTGTGTGTGTGTGTGTGTGTGTGTGTGTGTGTATACATGGACACAGACACACATATATATACACACTAGTTGTTTTGTAGAACTCCCAAATTTACCTTTGTCCCTTGGGAACTTGGCTTCAGGGAACTTCCAGACTGTCCTTTGACTTAGTCTAAACAACAGGCCATTGAGCATCCATTAAGCACCCAGAATAGGAGGGATAGAGATATTAAAACTTCAAGTACCCTTTTTGTCTTCTTAGCTTCTCTTAGGCCACTTTCTGGTACCCCAGTCTTGGACTAAAACCTCTTTCCCAAGACTTCTTGTAACCAGTGAATGTGCATTTCCTTTCCTTCATTCCCTAGAATGTATAGAAGACCCCAAGTTCTTCACTCAATGGCCCCTTTTCAGGTGCATTTTCCCAGAGACAATGTTCCCAGAGTCCTAGGGCTTGAATTTTTGTGGTATCTTGCACATGACACTTTGTGGTGGCCTTCAGAATATTGTCTTCCTTGCCTTGATTAAAGACTTGTTTCTTTCTAACTACTTTGATGGTTCTGTGTTTTTCAAGGTTGACATATTTTGGAGGTCCCAAACAGATTCGAAGTTGTTACTGCCTAAGCCACTCACTAGAATGATTCCACATGTGTGGTGCCCACAGGAACCCAATAAGTTTCAGTCTGGACTCAACTTGGCAGATTATACTGGGTGAGTGAAACTCTTGTCAATGAACTTGTGTATTTGGGAGACTGAACCACTCTTTAATCAGGTGTTTGATGAATTATGGGCAGTTGCAGATCTCTTCCTGCCCCAAATAAGCCCGCCAGAGGGGACTGCTACTGCATATATATCAATAACTTATGGACCAGGTATCTGTAGGTATTTAGATGTGATAAAAGTTAACTAAATTTGACCCTGAGAAGTGTAAGAGGAAAAAAGGGGTTTTTTTTGGGTTCAAAATATTAAAGATGGTTGCCAGAGGATTGAACTATTATCAATCCTCAATTAAGAATAATCTCAAATCAAAATTGACTTTTATGGAAGTTTATTTACAATTAAGAAGAGAGAGAGAGAAAATAAGGAAATAAGAATCTAACCCAGTAGGTAATTTACTACAATCCTCTAATTAATCCAAGTAGATCTAATTAATCCTCAGCTGAGAGTCAGAGGGCCAGAGGCCTGGAGGTGAATGAGGCAAAGATATTGAAGCAGTCTCACCAAGGTCTCAGTGTTTCAGCCAGCACTCCTCCATGGACCAGAAGAGCTCCTTCATCTGTAGCACTCTTCTCCAGAAGCCATCTCACTCACTCAACTCCCTCTTTTTAAAGGGGTCACTTATGCATCACTTCCAGTGCCTTCTTCCTAATTTGCATGTCCAATCACAATAGATGATTCTCATAGTACTGCCTAGGGGGCAGTCAGTTGATTCTGATTCGTCACCCATTCTAGCACACATGGGTTATGGAGCTCCCAGAATTAGAGGTGTTCTCACCTTTGGTGATTAAATCTAAAGATGGGCAGTGTAGACTTAATCTAACTATCACAGAAGGGTTGGAGAAAATATGGCTTTTTTGATGGTAAAATCATTATCTTCTTTGCAGTCCATCCTAAACTTTGCATATCTCACAACTGAGGATGTTGAATGGGAAGCCTTCAACTTTAAGTGGCTACATAAGGTGAGCAAGAGACAATCAGAGTCATATCAGTCCTTGAGTCTGGAGAAAGGTAAGAACATAAATAAGTTAAGTAAAGAAGGGAGTCAGACTTGTCCAGGTGAAGCAGAAAAAAATAACAGATTGAAAGTTAGATGGCTAAATTACAGAAAGAAGTATATGAACTTAAAGAGGCCTTAAAGGACTTTTGTAAAATATCACCTTCTCCAAAGAGTCTATCTAAGTCTACCAGTTCACCTGAGGTCTCCATTCCCCAGTTTCCTTTTAACATCAAGGGAAAGGAAATCACAAAAGCACTTCAGACATCCTTAATTCCTTGGACCAAGGCTGACCTTAGAGCTATGGCTAAGGAGAGAATTTGAGGTCACTCTTTCTAACTACTAACCTGGCGTTTCTAGCTTTTATCAGCTAGTCCAAGTGCTTTTGGGCCCTGGATATGTGGCTTATTGGTTTCAAACAGCCCAGTGGGACAGTCCTCTTGAGTACACTTCATCCTGTCTTTTTAGACCTCTTTCCAGGTACCGAGCTTGGAGGCTATGAGGTGAAAAGTCATTATTGCCAGAAATCAGATCATTTAAAGAAAGATTGCAATGGGCTGCAACATAAGTTAATGCGTCACCAAGGGAAGTTTCAATCCTCCTCAGGAGAGCCCCCTCCCAAGAAACCAAATTGGGCTCTGAAGATGTAATGGATTTTCTTTTTCTGTGGTGTCAGCATCTCCAGTCAGAATCATCCACTTTGTGGTTATTTCTCATTCCACTGAGATTCTCATAGATACTGGCACTAAATCTGTCCTAAATCCCACAGCTTTTCCTGACCCCCTTCCTCAGAGTGATAAACAGGTTTCAATAGCAGGGATCACAAATCATGTGCAATCCATTAATGTGTCTTTATCTTTGGGGATTTGGTGGGGATCAGCCTTTTCTTCTTTCCCCAGATACTCCTCTCCATTTTCTAGGTCAGCATTGGCAAAGGTTTTCAAATTTGTGTGCCCAAACTGCAACTTCGCACTGCCTGTGAACCAACCCCCCCCCAGACAACCCCCCCCATCTCCATGCCCCACATTACCCCCAGAGAGTAGAGGAAGTGCTTGCTTTGGGCAACTGGACAGAGGGGTGGGGCATGCAAAGAATGTCCTTGGGTGCTGGGAAGACGGATAATGGAGCAGAGCCCCCAGTGCTGGCTCAGCATGCATGCCAATACTTCATCAATGCTGTTCTAGGTCAAGATTTTCATGAAAGATATAAAAGTATAATTGAATTGTTTCTCTAGTATGATATTCATCTTTCTTTTTTCCTGCCCAATTTAGCTTCCTCCCTTTGTTTACTAGCAGCTCCCATTTTTGCTTGCAATTCTCTACCCCTTAAGGAGGTTCCTCAAGACTACTAGTTCTTCTGATATTGGAAGAGTTTTGAGTGCACTTCTAATATAGATTTGGTTAGACTCCTTTAAACATCTTCCTAGAGTTCCACAATATCCCCTCTCATGAGAGGCAGTGACAAGGATCAGATCCCTTATTGATAATTACTTGTCAGCTGGCATCTTGGTAAAAGGTTCCAGCCCCTGTAATTTATCTATACTTGTAGTTCATAAGCCTAGTAGCCATGAGTGACACTTAGTCCAAGATCTCTGAGCAGTCAATGCTTATGTAATCCCTAGAACCCCCATAGTCCCCAACTCCAAACCCTATTGAAAACATATACTGTTTATTATTTTTAGGAAAGGCTTTCAGGAAAGTGGTTTGAATAGAAATGAGTGTTGTATTTTGTCAAAGGCTTTTTCTTCACCTATTAAGATAATCGTGTGATTTCTGTTGGTTTGGTTGTTGAAATGGTCAATTATGTGGATGGTTTTCCAAATATTAAGTCATTCTTATATTCCTGGTATAAATCCTACCTGATCACCATAGTGATCAATTCTCCTGATAACTTGAAGGACTCTTTTTGCTAGTATTCTATTTAAGAGTTTTGCATCTATGGTAATTAAGGAGATTGGTCTGTAGTTTTCTTTCTCTGTTTTTGGTCTACCTGGCTTTGCCATATTTGTATCATAAGAGGAATTTAGTAAAACTCCTTCTTTGCTTATTTTGTCAAATAATTTGTATAGTATTAGGATTAGTTGTTCTTTAAACATTTGATAGAATTAACTTGTGAATCCATTTGGCTCTCGGGATTTTTTCTTAAGGACTTCCTTAATGACTTGTTCAATTTCTTTTTCTGAGATGGGATTATTTAAGTATTCTATTTCTTCTTTTGTTAATCTAGGCAATATATATATATATATTTTTCTTTTAAAATATTCACCCATTTCACCTAGATTGTCATATTTATTGCTATATATTTGGACAAAATAGTTCTCAATAATGACCTTAATTTCTTCTTCATTAGAGGTGAGGTCACTCTTTTCATCTTTGATACTGTTAATTTGATTTTCTTCTTTATTTTTATTTTATTAGATTAACCAGTACTTTATCTATTTAATTTTTTTTCAAAGTACCAGCTCCTAGTCTTATTTATTAGTTCAATAGTTCTTTTATTTTTAATTTTATTAATTCCTCCTTAATTTCCAAATTTGTTTTTATCTAGGGATTTCTAATTTGTTCTCTTTCTAATTTTTAAGTTTTAAGCCCAATCCATTGATATACTCCCTCTCTATTTTATTGATATAGGCACCCAGAGATATAAATTTCCGTCTGAGTACTGTTTTGACCACATCTCATAGATTTTGATATATTGTTTCCTCATTATCATTCTCTTCATTGAAATCTGTAATTATTTCTTTGATTTGTTCTTTGGCCCACCAGTTTTGAAGAATTAGATTATTTAGTTTCCTATTAATTTTAAATCTGCCTTTCCATAAACCCTTATTGATTATGATTTTTACTGCATTATGATCTGAAAAAATTACATTTATTATTTCTGTTTTCCTACATTTTTGTTTGTTATGCCCTAGTACATGGTCAACCTTTGTATATATGGCACATGCTGCTGAAAAGAAGGTATATTCCTTTTTATCTCTATTTATTTTTCTCCAAATATCTATTAGTTCTAATTTTCCTAACATTCAATTCATTTTCCCCACTTCTTTCTTATTTATTTTTTGGTTCTATTTATATAGTTCTGATAGGGAAAGGTTGAGGCTCCCCACTAGTGTAAGGGTTAAAATATTAAAGGGTTGGACTAAATACATAAGAATATTGTCGCCAGAAATGAATATATCTCAAGTCAGAATGACTTTTTATGGTAGTTTATTTACAAAAAGAGGAAAGAGTGAAAATCAGAGAGAGAAGATAATTACTCTTTTTTAAAAATTACCAGTCCAAACCAGACAGGGCTTCAGAGGCCCCACCAAAGGGAACCCCAGAGGTAAATTCAATAAGTGTTTTAGCCACAAGGCCTCCCTCCAAGATGAGGGTTCTCTCCAGAGGCTAGTACCTTCAGGAAAACCAGGAAAGGAAGTCAGCCCTTTTCACTCACCCACATGATAGTCCTAAAGGAAAATTGAATAGCAGTTCATGGTCGTAAGCCAGAACTCCTCCAGGGCCCAGTTGAAGGTGAAAGAACTGGTCATAGGAAGTTCTTGTCACTTTTAAAGACTATTCCTTTTGTCACTTCTTGTGCCTTCCTTCCTCCTTCCTCCATGGTCCAATTGCAACTATAGTTTTGCTTAGGACTGACCAGGGGGCAGTCAGTCAATTCTGATTTATCACCCACTTTCGCACATGTGGGTCACAGACTTCCCTATACTTAAAGATAAATGGGGTGTATACACTTCTGGTGTTTAAATCTAAAAATGGGCAGGGGAGAGTTAATCCTATCTTCACACTAGTATGGTATAGTAAAATATCTATTTCCTCCTTAAGCTTCTTTAGTTTCTCCTTTAGAAATCTGAATGTTATATCATTTAGTGTATAAATGTTGAGTACTACTATTTCTTCATTATTTATATCTGATTTCATCAAGATTTAATTACCTTCCTTATCCCCTTTAATCTGATCTATTTCCTTTAACTTTGTCTGAGATCATAATTGCTACTCCTGCCTTTTCTGTCTCAGTTGCAACCCAGTAAATTCTGCTCCACCCTCTTAATTTTAACCCTGTGTATGTCTACTATAGCTAGATGAAAATGGGAGAGTAACTTATAGATTTGTCCAAGATCTGAGAGCTATTAATGACCATGTAGTAAAGTCTCACTGAGTTGTACCAAGTCCTACAATGATTATCTCCTTGATCCCAAGCAATGCAAAATATTTTACCATGGTTGACTTATGTTCTGCTTTCTTCTCTATACCAATACACAAGGACTCACAAAAGATATCTGAATTTACATGGTGAGGGAATACTTATTCCTGGACTCGTTTGCCCCAGGGATTCTGAGAAAGTCCCTCAAGACTTTAGAACCAATTCCGGGGATTCTTCTCTCTGCAGTTAATGGAAGGGACTCATTATAATGGGAAACAGCTCCTCTTCCTCCCAGTAAATAGAGGAAGTCATGCAAATTGGGCTCCTCCCTCTAGGCATGAACGCAGCACAAAACTCATGTAGATAGCTCTGGGAGAGGAGCTTGTGTGGTCTTTCCCGACTGAGGACTGACACTGTACAGCCTGAAACATGGGATTTGGACTCAAGGGAATTTTCATTCTAATTATTTTACAAGGTAGATTACATTTTTAAGGTTTTTTTAAAGGAGGAATGAGGCTTTGAAGTGATAGATCCATGTGTCTATTGTCTCTAATGACTCTTTGTTTGCAGGTGTCCATTGTGATATTCAGCTGGAGGAGTCTGGGGGAGATGTGAGACAACCTGGAGGGTCCCTGAAACTCTCCTGCAAAGCTTCTGGATTCACCTTCAGCAGCAATAGCATGAATTGGGTCTGCCAGGCTCCAGGGAAGGGGCTGGAGTGGATCTCATCCATTAGTAGTGGCGGAAGTTATACATTCTATGCAGACTCTGTGAAAGACTGATTCACCATCTCCAGGGACAATGGCAACAGCCTGTTGCACCTGCAGATGAATTCCCTGAAAGCTGAAGACACAGCCATGTATTACTGTGAGAGACACACAATGAGGTAAAGGAGTGAGAGAGCAGACATAAACCTCCTCCTTCAGAGAGTTCTTGAGGAGAATGACAGGGAGGGAACTCCGGAACACTGAGCACAAGAAGCCTTTTTAAAAACCTTCTTTTTTTTTAACCTTTACACAAGCAGCTGCCTAATAAGGTGGGATATGAACTCTGTAGCTTCTTTGCATTGGAATCCTTTTCAGAGTTTCAGTGATCCTATAAAAATATCTTTTGATCTTATACAGAAGATGCTTGCTGTGGTCTATAAAAGCAGGATTTATTGTAGGTCCTCCCAATGCTTCTCTGTGGATGGGAGTGGAATAAATTCCTTTTAACTTCAATTTCTGAGTTGCTTTCATTTAATTAGGGTTAAGTCTACATCCTAGGTTCAACATCTAACATAGATATCACATAAATATTCCATATTTATATGTGTGTATTGTAAAAGTGGAATTTGGGAGATGCCATCTAAAAGTATATATATTTTCTATGGACACGTGGGAATTATCAAACTACATTTCCCGTGGTCCAACGGGTTTCCGGTTACGGTTCTTTGGGCGTGGGGACGTCTACGTCACCACACAGAGAACAGTTTAAAATGAGAGGAAATCCAAAAGTAAAGCCTTTTTAGCTCTTTATCTACACTCTTTAGCTACTGGGCGCAGGATGAGAAGGGAGGCAATTATGGCTGAAGCGGCAGTTTTGAATTCTTACAAGCGTGTGGTCTAATGACTTTATCAGCATGGCTTTAATTAAACTACTAATTTCTATATTTATATCAGCCTTTATTATTTTTAATCTTAATAGTATGTATATATATCTTTTTGTGTGCTTTTATATGTGATCTTTCCATATATATATGTATATTTTTTTGCATATGTGGTAGAAAAGAATGAATGAAGGATGAAGGAAGGAATGAATGAAGGAAGAATGGAAGGAAGAAAGGAGAAAGGAGAAACCTGATACTATAACTGGAGGGAATATCAGACTTCTGCTCTACCAAACTTTTCATATAATCCAAATCATATTCCTTTTGTCCCTCTGGAGGGAGACTCAAGGTGGTTTACACAGCTGGGAGGCCTTTCTGGTGGCCTTCACTGGGGCTGGGCCATACGGGAGGCCTGTGTTAGGGTCTTGGGAGTAGAGGCTTGGGCCTGCTTGAGGCCTCCTTGTTTACCTGTACTAGGGCCAGGGTTTCACTGGTGCTTATGCCAGGTTGAACCTTGTTCCTGGCAGGCTAGGGTCTGGCTGGAGGCTTGAGTCTCCCTGAGGCCTTGTTACTGGCCTTTGCTAGGAATGGAGCCTCACAGCTCACTTTGCTGGTTAGCCTCACCATCATGTGGACTGGGGCTCCCTATTCACTGGCTGGGATGTAGCTGGCCTTTGCTTAGACTGCTCCAACTGTGTTTCCCTCCAGCCCCTGTAGGACCAATCTTTCATGTTAGCTCTCTAGGCTGCTCTGGCCTGGAGGACTCTTAACTACTTTTAAATTCATAGCTACAAGGAACCAAAGACAACCTTTCTGGCAATCCAAGAACATTACCTCAATTTGGGAGTTGAAGATTAAGCAGAATCAAATTGTGCTAATTCAGAACCAATATACATAGAAATTGGTGGGCCAACAAAAAGTGAAGTGGATGTCTTTACTTCTGTAATCTGGAATGAAGATTTTGTGGAAAAGTGGCCTTTCTGCTGATGTTGATGGATATTATTTTCATGCTTTAAAAACTCCCTAATGGGGCAGCTGGGTAGCTCAGTGGATTGAGAGTCAGGTGTAGAGGTGGGAGGTCCTAGATTCAAATCTGGCCTTAGACACTTCCCAGCTGTGTGTCCCTGGGCAAGTCACTTGACCCCGATTGCCCACCCTTACCACTCTTCCACCTATAAGCCAATACACAGAAGTTAAGGGTTTAAAAAAACAACAAAAAAACAACTCCCTAATGAAGATGTGCTCTGACAGGCTTTGTTATTTCTCAGCAGCAGCTACTCTTGTGCTTCTTTAAAGATTTGTACAGAATAGTGGAAAAAGTAGACTAATATGCTAAAACTTATGCAAGATTTAGATTACCTATGTTAATTTACTTAATGGTGCTCTGAGTGTGCTCACTAATGTTTCAGCTGATTTTCAACATATTGGGCTAGCTATAATCATTTTGGCAATCTTCCTATAAATGAAAACAGAGTGTATAAAAATGTTCAGTTTAATGAAAGAACAATCTACAGATATTTTGAGAGGACATATTTATTAATTTATTTTAGTATCTCAAGCCCATACCAACTAATACACTGTAAGTAATTAATAAATGTATATTTTTCCCTTTAAATATTAAATACTATGTTTATGTGTACATATGTTATATATATGATTATGCATATATACATGTGTTTGTGTTAAGAATTGTTAGTAATTTATTGACTCTGATACCTTCAGCAGAATGGAATTTCTGTGTTTATCTTTCTAAATGAAGTTTATTTTTGATCTTGCTTATTTGATATCATGCAAGTTCTTTATCTTTTGACCTTATTGCTGTGGTCTGTAAAAGCATGAATTATGGTAGGACCTCCCCATGTGTCTCTGTGGATGGGAGTGGAATAAACTCCTTTAACTTCTGTTTCTGAGTTGGCTTCATTTAATTAGGGTTAAGTCTACATCCTATGTTTAACATCTAACATAGGTATATTCCATTTAAATATGTGTGTATGTATATGTATCTTTTTGTGTGTACTTATATATGTGATCTTTCCGTATATATATATCCATATTCATGCATAGATGGGAGGAACCTGATACTATAATTGGAGAGAATATCAGAATTATGCTCTAACAGACTTTTCATATTATCTAAATTTACATTCCTTTTGTCCCTCTGGAGGGGAATTCAATGCTGGCTTGTATATCTAGGGGGCCTTTCTGGTGGCCTTCACTGGGGCTGGGCCTTACAGGAGGCCTGTGCTAGGTCTGGGGACTAGAGCCTTTGCCTACTTGGGGCCTCCTTGTTGACCTGCACTAGGGCCAAAGCCTCACAGGTGTTTCTGCCAGGTTAAAGCCTTGTTTCTGAGGGGGTAGGCCCTGGCTGGAGGCTTGGGTCCCCCTGAGGCCTTGCTACTGACCTTTGCCCGGGGTGGGGCCTCACAGCTCACTTTGCTGGCTAGAGCTGGGCTGAACCGGGCTGAACCCTCACGGTCATGTGGGCCTGGTCTCCCCCTTCACTGGCTGGGATGCAGCTGGCCTTTGCTCAGACCGCTCCAATGATGCTTCCCTCCAGCCCCTGTGGGACCAGTCTTTCCTGCAGGCTCTCTGGACTGCTCTGGCCTGGAGGACTCTAACTCCTTTATAATTCATAGCTGAAAGGAACCAAAGACAACCTTTCTGGAAATCCAAGAACATTACCTCAAGCTGGTAGTTGAAGATTAAGTAGAATCAAACCATGCTAATTCAGAACTAATATACATAGAAATTTGTGGGCCAGCAAAAAGTAAAGTGGAGGTCTTTACTTTTGCAATCTGGAATAAAAATTTTGTGGAAAAGTGGCCTTTCTGCTGGTATATTTGGATATTATTTTCATGCTTTAAAAACTCCTCAATGAAGATATGCTCTAACAGGTTTTGTTATTTCTCTGCAGTAGCCACCCTTGTGCTTCTTTAAGTATTTGTGCAGAATAGTGGAAAAAGTAGACTAATGTGCTAAAACTCATGCAAGAGTTAGATTACCTATGTTAATTTACTTAATGATGATCTTAGTGTGCTCACTATTGTGTGAGGTGATTTTCAACATAGTGGCTAGCTATATCCATATTGGCAATCTTCCTATACATGAAAGCAGAGCATATAAAAATGTTCAGTTTCATGAAAGAACCATACAGGTACTATGGAGGACTTATTTTTTAACTTGTTTTTGTATCTGAAGCCCTTTCTAACTGATATATAGCAATTAATAAATGTTGATTTTCCCCTTTAAATATTAAATACTATGTTTATGTGTATACATACATTATATGTATATATACATGTATATATACATATATATGATTATGCATCTAGACATGTGTTTGTGTTAAGAATTGTTATTAAGTTACTGACTCTGGTACCTTTCAGAGGAATAGAATTTCTGTGTTTATCTTTTTAAATGAAGTTTATTTTAGGTCTTGCTTATTTGATATCATGAAAATACTTTCGATTTGACTTGAAGCTTAATAGAGTTGACTCCAGTCCTTTAGAAAATTATTTTTTATGTGCTTTGCCCTTTTTCATCATTTTATTCAGCAAAATGGGTCTCCAAGTAAACTCTTTCAAGTAACATTTTCTTAATGTCTTCTGATTTTTTTTTAATCATCAAAATGTTTTCCAGCATCCCTGGCATTCTTCTCTACCCAGGGAGTCATCATATCTAACAATATTTTAAAATAACATTTTATTTTTATTCGATTACATGTAAAAATAATTTTGAACAATTAAAAAATTAGTTCCAAATCTTCTCCCTCCATCCTTATTGTTTCCCCCTCTTTGAGACAGTAAACAATCTAATAGAGATTTTACACAAGCAATCATGTAAAATATTATTCCATAGAGGTTCTTTTGTGGAGGAGATCTCAAAAAAAAGGAAGAAAGTGAAATATATTATGTTTTGGTTTGCATTCAGTTCCATCTCTAGAGGCATATGGCATTCTTCATTATGAGTCTCTGGGCTTGTTTTAGATCATTTTATTGATGATAATACCTAGGTAATTCACATTTACTCATCAAACAATATTACTACTATTGTGTACAATGTTCTTTTGGCTCTACTCATTTTACTTTGCATCTATTGATCAAGTCCTTCTAGGTTTTCCTGAAATCATGCTGCTCATCCTTTCTGATAGCACAAATAATATTCCATTACCATCAAAATAATTCTTTAATTGATTGACATCCCTTCAATTTCCAATTCTTTCCTACCACAAAGAGCTCCTATTAATATTTTTGTACAAATAGGTTCTTATCCCTTTGTAAAAATCTCTTTGTGATTTGTACTTAGTTGTGATATTGCTAGATGAAAGGATATACAGTTTAAGATCCCTTTGTGCATCGATGTAAAAATATTTTTAAAGAAAAAAATGAGCATGAGAAGAAAATCAACAAGGCATACATTTCAAAAGCCTGGAATTATATGCAATTACATTTTGGTGAGACCCTTTATCTTCAAAAAGCTGTAGGATAGAAGCATCTTTGATAGTCTCTTACTATTAGTGATTTGGAACATTTTTCCAAATCATTAAGTTTTCAATTCTTTTTATTTTTATTTTCTTAAAATATTTTTCCATGTTTATATGATTCATTTTCTTTTCATCCCTATTCCCTCCCACCTCCGAGAGTAAATAAGCCCTTCAACTGGGTTATACAAATGTTATCACTTATATCTATTTCCATATTATTCATTTTTTACAAGAAAGCAATCTTTTAAAACCAAAACCCAACTCATATACCCATATAAACAAAAGATAAGACATATGTTTTTTCTTCTGTGTTACTACTCCCACAGTTTTTTCTCTTGGTGTAGACGGTATTCTTTCTTATGAGTCCCTTGGGACTGTGTTGTAGCAGTAAAATTCATTACATTGGATTGTTCTACAATGTTTCACTTACTTTATACAATGTTCTCTTGATTCTGCACGTTTCACTCTGCATCTGTCCCTGGAGATTCTTCCAGTTCATATAGAAATTCTCCAGTTTTTCATTCCTTATATCACAGTAGTATTCCGACACTATCAAATACCAAAATTTGTTCAGCCATTCTCAAATTGAGGGACTTCATTTTCCAAATTTTTGCCACTATAAAAAGCATGACTATGAATATTTTTGTACGAACACTTCTTCATTATTAACTCTTTAGGGTAAAAATCTAGAAGTGGTTTTGCTGGATGGAATGGTATGCATTCTTTTAAAAATTTTCCATTTATTTAATTAATTAATTTAGAATATTTTTTCAATGCTTACGTGATTCATATTCTTTCCTTCCCCTCATGAATCCCCCTCCAGTAGCCAAAGAGCAATTCCATTGGAATTTTACATGTATCTTTGATCAAGACCTATTCCCATATTATTAATATTTTCAATAGAGTGATCATTTAGAGTCTACATGCCCAATCATATGCCCATTGAACCATGTGATCATTTATATGTTTTTCTTCTGTGTTTCTACTCCCACAGTTCTTTCTCTGGATGTGGCTAGCGTTCTTTCTCATAAGTCCTTCAGAATTGTCCTGGATTATTGCATTGCTGCTAAAAGATAAGCCAATTTCATTTGATTGTGCCACAGTGTATCAGTTTCTGTGTAAAACATTCTCCTGGTTCATCTTCTTTCACTCCACAACAATTCCTGGAGGTCTTTCCATTTCCCATGCAATTCCTCCAGTTCATTATTTATTCCTTTCAACACAATAGTATTATATCACCATCAGACACACAGTTTGTTCAGCCATTCCCCAACTGAAGGACACTCCCTCATTTTCCAATTTTTGGCCACCACACAGAGTACAGCTATAGATATTTTTGTACAAGTCTTTTTCCTTATCATCCTGTTGGGGTGTAAACCTAGTATTGTTATGGTTGGATCAAAGGGCAGACAGTCTTTTAAAGCCCTTTGGGGATAATTCCAAATTGCCTTCCAGAATGGTTAGATCAATTCACAACTCCACCCGCAATGCAGTAGTGTCCCAATTTTTCCACATCCCCTTCAACATTTATTTCTTTTTTTAAATTTTAAACATTTATTAATATTTATATTTTAGAAAAGTTAACATGGTTACATGATTTATGCTCTTACTTTCCCCTTCACCCCCCGACCTTCCCCCTTCCCTGGCCAATATGCATTTCTACTGGTTTTAACATCTGTCATTAATCAAGACCTATTTCCAAATTGTTGATAGTTGCATTGGTGTGGTACTTTCAATCCCCAATCATGTCGTCATCAACCCATGTATTCAATCAGTTGATTTTTTTCTGTGTTTCCCCTCCTGCTGTTCTTCCTCTGAATGTGGGTAGCGTTCTTTTCTATAAATCCCTCAGAATTGTCCTGGATCATTGCATTGCTGCCAGTACAGAAGTCCATTACATTCTATTTTACCACAGTATATCAGTCTCTGTGTACAGTGTTCTTCTGGCTCTGCTCCTTTCACTCTGCATCAATTCCTGGAGGTCTTTGCAATTCACATGGAATTCCTACAGTTTATTATTCCTTTTAGCACAATAGTATTCCATCACCCGCATATACCACAATTTGTTCAGCCATTCCCCAATTGAAGGGCATCCCCTCCTTTTCCAGTTTTTTGCCACCACAAAAAGCGCAGCTATAAATATTTTCGTGCAAGTCTGTTTATCTATGATCTCTTTGGGGTACAATCCCAACAATGGTATGGCTGGATCAAAGGGCAGGCATTCTTTTATAGCCCTTTGAGCATGGTTCCAAATTGCCAGCCAGAATGGTTGGATCAGTTCACAGCTCCACCAGCAATGCATTAATGTCCCAATTTTGCCACATCCCCACCAACATTCATTACTCTCCCCTTCTTTCATTTTAGCCAATCTGCTAGGTGTGAGGTGATACCTCAGAGTTGTTTTGATTTGCATTTCTCTAATTATTAGAGATTTAAAACACTTTCTCATGTGCTTATTGATACTTTTGATTTCTTTACCTGAAAATTGCCTGTTCATGTCTCTTGCCCATTTATCAATTGGGGAATGGCTTGATTTTTTATACAATTGATTTAACTCCTTGTATATTTGAGTAATTAGACCCTTGTCAGAGTTTTTTGTTATAAAGATTTTTTCCCAGTTTGTTGTTTCCCTTCTGATCTTGGCTACACTGTTTTGGTTTGTACAAAAGCTTTTTAGTTTAATATAATCAAAACCATTTAATTTACATTTTGTAATTTTCTCTAACTCTTGCTTGGTTTTAAAATCTTTTCTTTCCCAGGGATCTGACAAGTATACTATTCTGTGTTCACTTAATTTATTTATAGTTTCCCTCTTTATATTCAAGTCATTCACCCATTCTGAATTTATCTTGGTGTAGGGTATGAGATGTTGATCTAAATCTAATCTCTCCCATATTGTTTTCCAAATTTCCCAGCAGTTTTTGTCAAATAGTGGATTTTTGTCCCCAAAATTGGGCTCTTTGGGTTTATCACATACTGTCTTGCTGACGTCACTTACTCCAAGTCTATTCCACTGATCCTCCCTTCTGTCTCTTAGCCAGTACCATATTGTTTTGATGACTGCTGCTTTATAGTATAGTTTAATATTTGGTACTGCTAGGCAACATTTATTTCTTTTTTTTTGCTGTCATATTAGTCAATCTGCTAGGTGTGATTTGGTACCTGAGTTGTTTTTATTTTCATTTCTCTAATTATGAGAGATTTAGAATAATTTTTCATGTGCTTATTGATAATTTTGATTTCTTGATCTGAAAACTGCCTATTTACATCCCTTGCCCATTTATTAATTGGGGAATAGCTTGAATTTTTGTAGAACTGATTTAGCTCCTTACATATTTGAGAAATTAGACCTTTTCCAGAGGTTTTTGTTATAATGATTTTTCCCCAAATTGTTGCTTGCCTTCTAATTTTGGATGCATTGGTTTTGTTTGTACAAAACTTTTCAATGTAATGTGTTCAAAACTATTCCTTTTACATTTTGTAATATTTTCTATCTCTTGCTTGTTCTTAAATTCTTTTCTTTCCTATAGATCTGACAAGCATGCTATTCTATGTTCACCTAATTTATTTACAGTTTCCTTCTTTATATTTAAGTCATTTACTCATTCTGAATTTATCTTGGTATAGGGTTTGAGATGTTGATCTAAACCTAATCATTCCCATACCGTTTTTCCAATTTTCCCAGCAGTTTTTGCCAAATAGTGGGTTCTTGTCCCAAAAGCTAGGATCTTTGCATTTATCAAACACTAGCTTGTTGAGGTCTGGTACTGTAGGCTTCTATCCACATTTTTTTTCTTTAGTTCCTTTGATATTTCTGATCTTTTATTCTTCCAAATTAACTTTGTTATAATTTTTTTCTAATTCTATAAAAAAGTTTCTTGGTAGTTTGATAGGTGTAACACCGAATAAGTAAATTAATTTGGGTAGGATCGTCTTTTTTATTATAATAGCCCATCCTAACCAGGAGCAATTAGTGTTTTTCCGACTATTCAGATCTAGTTTTAATTGTGTGGAAAATGTTTTATAGTTGTGTTGATATAATTGCCAAGCTGCAATCTGTTTGAATTATCCTGACTGAGCTGTGTCATCTTTAGCAGGCCTGAAGGACCTGCAGGCCCCTGCCCAAGCATTCTAAAGTTACAGTTAGTTTAGTATCTTTTGATTTAGATCTCAAATTAGTTTGATATCTCCTGTACCCTCTTCCCTTCCCTTTAGTTTCATTAATTACCCCAAATTTTCATAATAAATCCTTTCAATGAACAATAACATCTACTGACCTTTCTGTGTGTTGGTCAAAGGTAACAATGAAAAGAGAAATCAAAGGGGAGTTCAAGTGAAGGCTGGAATACAGGAGCATTCAGCTTCAATACTTGGAGCAGCAGCACAATTTCTTATAATTCATTAGCAGTCAGATCAGATAAAATATCTATTTCAAATATAGTGATATTAACATCTCAACTATCAACAACTCAATTGATAAATGTTAAGGAATCAGTTTCTATAGGGTCCTGTAATGATTGGTCAAGGGATGTTGCTTGGAGTCTTGTGTTTTCTTTAGACTTCCTGTTAGCACCAAACTGAGGCTTGAGCTCTGATGTCACCCGAAGTCTCAGCAGCGGTCTTAACATAACTTGCTGGAGTCTTTTTGCTTGTATGTAGTTTTCTTTCTCTAGTTTTGATCTACCTGGATTTGGAATCAGTACTATATTTGTGTCTGGAATTTGATAAAACTCCTTCTTTGCTTATTTTGTCAAATAGTTTGTATAGTATTGGGATTAGTTGTTCCTTAAATGTTTGAAAGAATTCACTTGTGAATCCATCTGGCCCTGGGGAATTTTTCTTAGGGAGTTCCTTGATGGCTTGTTCAATTTCTTTTCCTGAGATGTGTAAGAATAAAGAGAGCCAGACACCAATGCTAATGATAAAGGGGAGATCAGAGAGTCTATGAGGCTGAGACTCTCTTCCAGCTCTCCCCTCTTGCCAAATATACACTACCAAGACTTTGAGGGGATGTCACCCCCAAACTGGGTGACCTGGATGGTTGTGCTGCCCCATAGGATTTTGGGGCAAAGCTTCCCTTTAAGATGAGGTATGGGTGACCCCAAACCGATTCTGAATGAGGACAGGGTTCAGGCAAGCCTCCCCCGAGGTCAGTCAGCTTCACAATGGGTGGTCTGGCTCCAAGATGGAGGCAGCCAGACTAAGCTGTGATTCCCCTCTCCCTTGTCTCTCTGGCACTCTGGAACGCTATCTGACTAATGAATGGCTTTTATTCTTCACAATTCAGGGGTTAGGGAAAGGGGTGAAGGGCAGAGGGATTTTCAGGTGCCCTCTTCTCTATTTCTATGGAGTCCATCACTTGGGTGGGAACCTTTGGGGTCCCCACTCCTAAGCATCTCCCCCCTTGTCCCTTCTCCTTCTGTTTCTATTTCTATCCTTTTCAATAATTGTAAGTTAGACCAGAAAGGGTCTCTCAGCAAGGTTGGGTAATGGGGGAAGGAGCCTAAGAGATTGCTCCCAAAATGGAGTTCAGAAACTTAGCTGACTGAAGTCTTGCTTAATGAGAAGGGATGGGATGCCTTTGATCAGGGAATCAGGATATCAATGTCCAAAAAAGGATCCTCAGGAAGCCCTCAGAATTGGATTCGAGCTGAGATGTCCACCTCCTCCCTCTCTTCAGTCCTCTACAGAAGTCCTCCTCCTCCTTCCTCTGGAGAATTACCCAGAATTCCCTCTGTTCTCAACTGTCACCAACTGTCACCAATGGCCTTCTTCTGGCTCTTTTTGTCCCATCCTCCATCCTTACAGATGAGATTGTTTAAGTACTCTATTTCCTCTTTTGTTAAATTAGGCAATTTATATTTTGCTAATATTCAGTCATTAATTTCACCTAGATTGTCATATTTATTTCCATATAAGTGGGCAAAAAAGTTCTTAATAATTACCTTAATTTTCTCTTTGTTAGAGCTTAGGTCTCCCTTTTCATTTTTGATACCGTTAATTTGTTTTTATTCTTTTTTTTTTCATTAGATTAAACAGCATTTCATCTATTTTATTTGTTTCTTTCAAAGTACCAGTAGTTCAATAGTTCTATTACTTTTAATTTATTAATTTCTCCTTTAATTTTTAGGATTTTCTATTAATTTTTTATCTGGAGATTTTTAATTTATTCTCTTTCTAATTTTTAAATTTGCATACACAGTTCCTCTTCCCTCTTTGATTTGTTGATATATGCACTCAGGGATATAAATTTTCCTCTGAGTACTGCTTTAACTGCATCCTTAGGTTTTGATATGTAGGTTCCTCATTGTCATTCTCTTCAATGAAGTCACTAATTATTTCTCTGATTTATTCTTTAGCCAACCTATTCTGGAGGATCAGATTATTTAATTTCCAATTAATTTTTAAATTGTCTCTCCATGTACCCTTACTAATTATAATTTTTATTACATTTATGATCTGAAAAACTTGCATTCATTATTTCTGCTTTTTTGCACTTGTTTGCAATGTTTTTATGCCCTAGTATATGGTCAATCTTTGTGAATTTGCCATGTGCTACTAAAAAGATGGTGTATTCCTTTTTACTCCTATTTATTTTATTTATTTTTAGTTCCTATTTATACATTTATTTCTTCATATATCTATTAACTCTAATTTTCCTAAGATTTCATTCACATCTTTTTCTTCTTTCTTCTTTATTTTTTGGTTTGATTTATCTATATTTGATTGAGGAGATCTCCCACTAGTATAGTTTTACTATCTATTTCCTCCTTAAGCTCCAATAGTTTCTCCTTTAAAAACCTGGATGGTATACTATTTGGTGCATATATGTTAAATACTGATAATTATTCACTGTTTCTACTGCCTTTTATCAGGATGCAATTACCTTCCTTATCTCTTTTAATCAGATTCATTTTTACTTTGGCTTTTTCAGATATCATGATTGTGACTCCTTCTGTCTTTTTCTCAGTTGATGTCCAATAAATTTTGCTCCAGCCTCTTAACTTTCCTCTGTGTGTGTCTACATGCCTTATGACTGTTTTTTGTAGACAACATATGTTAGAATTTTGGTTTCTAATCCACTCTGCTATCTGCTTCTGTTTTATGGGTGACAGCATTCAAAGTTGTGATTACTGCCTGTGTATTCCCTATTGTTCTGATTTCCTCTTTTAGCTCTGCCCTTTTTCCTTTCATTATTTCCTTCTACACCAGTGTTTTGCTTTTAATCAGTCTCCCTTTTCCAAATCCTCATTTTACTTTCCTTTAAACCCCTCCCTTCTTTTTAAAAAATCAATTAGCTAATTAATTTTTATTTTTTTTAGAAAACATTTCCAAGGTTACATGATTTTTGTTTTTACTTTCCCCTTCACCCCCCTTCACCCTCCCCTTATCGATTGCGCATTTCCACTGGTTTTAACATGTGTGATCAATCAATACTCATTTACATATTATTGATAGTTGCATTGGTGTGGTCGTTTAGAGTCTACATCCCTAACCATGCCTGCATTAACCCATGTGTTCAAGCAGTTGTTTTTCTTCTGTGTTTCCGCTCCTGAAATTCTTCCTCTGAATTTGTGTTTTTTTCCATAAATCCCTTGGAATTGTCCTGGATCATTGTATTGCTGCCAGTACAGAAGTCCATTACATTTGATTTTACCACAGTGTATCAGTCTCTGTATACAATGTTTTTCTGGTTCTGCTCCTATCACTCTGCATCAATTCCTGGAGGTTGTTCCAGTTCACATGGAATTCCTCAAGTTTATTATTCCTTTGAGCACAATAGTATTCCATCACCAACATATACCACAATTTGTTTAGCCACTCCCCAATTGAAGGGCATACTGTTGTTTTCCAGTTTTTTGCCACCACAAAAAGCACGGCTATAAATATTTTCATACAAGTCTGTTTATCTATGATCTCTTTGAGGTACAAACCCAGCAATGCTATGGCTGGATTCAAAGGCAGGTGGTCTTTTGGAGCTCTTTGGGCATAGTTCCAAATTGTCATCCAGAATGTAAACTCCTCCCTTCTTATTCCTCTCTCATTTTTTAAGTTCTATTAATCCCACACACACATTTCCCT
Organism: Gracilinanus agilis; assembly: GCF_016433145.1. Taxonomy (NCBI): domain Eukaryota; kingdom Metazoa; phylum Chordata; class Mammalia; order Didelphimorphia; family Didelphidae; genus Gracilinanus; species Gracilinanus agilis. The sequence continues at coordinate 434,643,747 of NC_058131.1, forward strand.
CCCTTTTAATTCTCCCTGCCCCACTTCTACTCCCTTGGTTTTTCCCTCTCAACTTCCCTGTATGGTAAGATAGAATTCTATACCCCAATAGATCTGACTGCTTTTACCTCTCAGAATTCGTTCCACTGAGATTAAGGTTTATGTTTTACATATTACCACTCTCTTCTTTCCCTTTTTATAATAGTATTCTTCCCCCCTTTATGTGGTATAATTTATCCTATTTTTCTTCTTCCTTCAAGTTTCTCTTAGTACCACCCTCTATTCCCTGCCATTTTTACATATCATCTTAAACAACTTAGCACCACAATCTCTGCCTATGAATATTTCTTCTATCTACTATGATAATGAAAACAATTTTTAAGACTTAAATATTTCATTTTTCCATATTAGAAATATAATCAATTTAACTTTACTGAAGCCATTAAAATTCCCCCCCCCCTTTCTTGTTCATCTCTTTATAGTTCTCTTGAATTTTTATTTGGATATCAATTTTTGCATTTAGTTCTGGTCTTTTCTTTAGGAATGCTTGGAAATCTTCTGTTTTGTTAAATGCCCATATTTTCTTCTGAAAATATGTAGTCAGTTTTTATGGGTACGTGATTCCTGGTTGTAGACCCAATTCTCTTGCCTTCCTGAATATCATATTCCAAGCCTTGTTGTTCTGTATTGTGGAGGCTGCTGGATCCTTTTTAATCCTTACTGTGGCTCTTTGATATCTGAATTGTCTCTTTTTGGCTGCTTGTAATAGTTTCTTCTTGGCCAGGAAGCTCTTGAATTTGGCCATCACATTCCTGGGGCTTGTCTTTTAGGGATTTAGTGTAGGGGGTGATCTATGAACTCTTTCAATGTCTATTTTGCCCTCTTGTTCTACAATATCAGGGTACTTTTCTTGGATAATTTCTTATAATATGACATCAAGGGATTTTATTTTTTCCCAGGGTTTCAGGTAGACCAACAATTCTTAAATTGTCTCTCCTGGATTTATTTTCTAGGTCAGTTGTCTTTTCAATGAGATATTATATTTTCCTTCTAATTTCTCATTATTGTGATTTTGCTTTATTAATTCTTTCTGTCTCATGAGATCATTAGCTTTTTCTTGCCCAATTCTAGGTTTTAAAGACTTATTTTCAGTTCTGATCTTTTGATTTTTATTTTCAGTTTGGTATCTCCTGATTTTCATGGCTTCCATCAGGCTGATTCTGGTCTCTAATTTGCTTATTATTTGGTTTGATTTCTGTGTCTGTTTTTCTATGTAGGTAATTTAGTCTTTTAAGCTGTTATTTTCTTTTTGAAACCTTTCATTTATTTTTCCCACTTTTCTTCCCATTTTTTTCTGTCTTGGTTCTTGAACTCCTTTTTGAGTTCCTTGAGAGCTTGTGACAATTTTTTTTTAAAGTTTGGATGTGTTTGCTTGTTTGTCACTCTCTTCTATTGTTTCTGTATTTTGCTCCTTTTCTCCATAGAAATTATCCAGGATCAAAAGCTTTTTTTGTGACTGCTAATTCTTTTTGCTACTTGTGGATTGCAGTTCCTGTATGTTGGTGGACCTTGCTTTCTTAGCTTCTGTCTCATAGGGCTTTAACTTGGTGGTATCTTCTGGCAATTCTTGGTATAATCTACTTTAAAGCATTTTGCGCTGAGGTGATTTTTCTAGTCCCTGCTACCTCTGCTATGGTCAATCTTGCTTCTGTCCATTCTCTGCACTCTGCTATGAGACTTTTCACTCTTTAGTCTCAGAACCCAAGTCTAGCTTCCAAGGCTAGACTTTTTCACTGCTCTCAGGGGTGAGTCAGTGGTGCTCTCAGCCAAGCTCCAAGAATTTAAAGATTGCCTGTTCCTTACTCTCACTCTGGAGTGGTAGGTGGTGTGGGGAAGGGGTGATCAGCTCACACTTTGATAAGTGTAGTTTTGCTCCCTTACAGAGTGGAAATCTCTAAACACTGCCTACCTTTAAGGCTTTGTCCTGTGGGAGAGCCCCTTTGCTCACCTAATTTTGATTTCTGTTTTTTTAGATACTTTGTGATGAAGGAGATTCAGAAAGCTTCTATTACTCCTTGGTCATCTTAGCTCCACCTTTGGTATGCAATCTTTTAAAACTCTTTGGGCATAATTCCAAATTGCCTTCCAGAATGGATGGATAAATTCACAGTTCCACCAGCAGTATGTTAGTGTCCCAATTTTGCCATATCCCCTTCAACATTAATTATTTTCTTTTACTGTTACATTGGCCAATATTGTAGATGTTTGGTGGTACCTCAGATTTGTTTTGATATACATTTCTCTATTCAGGAGTGATTTAGAATATTTTTTCCTGTGATTATTGATAGTTTTGATTTTTTCATCTGAAAACTGCCTCTTCATGTCTCTTGATAATTTGTTAATTGGGGAATCACTTGATTTCTTGTACATTTGATATAGTTCCTTATAAATATGAGAAATTAGGCCTTTGTCAGAGGTTTTTGTTATAAATATTTTTTCCCATTTTGTTGCTTCCCTTCCATTTTTGGATGCATTGTTTTTATTGTCTTTTTTTTTTGGTATGAAACACTTTTAATTTAATGCAATCAAAAATATTCACTTTACATTTTGTAATGTTCTCTATCACATCCTTGTTCTTGAATTCTTTCCTTTCCTATAGGTTTGACTGGTATACTCTTCTGTGTTCTAATTTCTTTATAATTTCCCTCTTCATATTGAAGTTATTTATCCATTCTGAATTTATCTTCATATAGGGTATGAGATGTTGATCTAAACCTAATTTCTCCAGTGCTGTTTCCCAATTTTCTGAGCAGTTTTTGTCAAATAGTGGGTTCTTGTCCCAACAGCTGAGATCTTTCTCCTTATTAAACACTAGTTTGCTGAGATCATATACCTCGAGTCTATTCCATTGATCCACAAGTTTATCTCTGAGTCAGTACTATATTGTTTTGATGGCCACTTCTTTGTGTTACAGTTTAATATCTGGTATTGCTCGGCCCCTGTCCTTCATATTTTTTTCATTTGTTTTTCTTAATCTTCTGTTCTTCCAGATGAACTTTGTTATAATTTTTTTTTATTCCATAAAAAAGTTGTTTTTGGTGGTTTGATAGGTATGGCACTGAATAAGTAAAGTAGTTTAGGTAGGATTGTCATTTTTATTTTGTTAGCTCATCTTACAAAAGGAACAATTAACATTTTCCCAATTGTTTAGATCTAGTTTTATTTGTGTGAAAAGTGTTTTATAGTTGTGTTCATATAATTCTCAAGTTTGTCTTGGCAGATAGATTCCAAAATAGTTTATATTATCTATTTTATTGATTAATTAATTATTTTTTTACATTTTTAAACCCTTAACTTCTGTGTATTGGCTCCTTGGTGGAAGAGTGGTAAAGGTGGACAATGGGGGTCAAGTGACTTGCCCAGGGTCACACAGCTGGGAAGTGTCTGAGGCCTGATTTGAACTAGGACTTCCCATATCTAGGCCTGACTCTCAATCCACTGAGCTACCCAGCTGCCCCCCTATTTTATATTATTTAGAGTAATTTTAAATGGAGTTTCTCTTTCTAAGTCTTGTTGCTGATTTTTATTGGAAATAAATAGAAATGCTGATGATTTATGTGGATTCATTTTGTATCTTGTAACTTTGCTAAAATTATTATTTCTACAAGTTTTTTAGTTGATTTTCTTGGGTTCTCAAAGTATCCCATCATATCATCTGCAAAAACAGTTTATTTTCCTTGTTGACTATCTTAATCCATTTGATTATTTTTCTTCTCTTATTGCTCCAGTGAGCATTTTTGGTACAATATTAAATAATAGTCATGATAATGGGCATTCTTACTTCATGCCTGATCTTATTGGAAAGGCTTCTATCTTATGCCTATTGCAGATGACACTTGCTGATGGTTTTAAATAAATACTGTTTATTATTATAAGGAAAAGTCCTTCTATTCCTGTATTTTCTAGTGTTTTCAATAGGAATGGGTGTTGTATTTTGTCACAGGCTTTTTCTGCATCTACTGAGATAATCATGTGGTTTCTGTTAGTTTTGTATATGATAGGGTCAATTATGTGGATGGTTTTCCTAATATTAAACTGTCTTTGCATTCCTGGTATAAATCCTACCTGGTCATAGTGGATAATACTTCTGATGACTTATTGTGGATGCTTTGCTAGCATTTTATTTAATATTTTTGTATCAATGTTCATCAAGGAGATTGGTCTCTACTTTTCTTTCTCTGCTTTTGGTCTTCCTGGTTTAGGAATCATTGCCATATTTGTGTCATAAAAATAATTTTGTATGACTCCTTTTTTTGCATATTTTGTCATGTTCATGTAGATTTGGGATTAATTGTCCTTTAAATGTTTGATAGAATTCACTTGTTTATCCATCAGGCCCTGGGGATTCTTTCTTAGGGAGTTCCTTGATGTTCAATTTCTTTTTCTCAGATGGGGTTATTTAATATTAATCTATTTCCTCTTCTGTTAATCTAGGCAATTTATATTTTTGTAAATATTCACCCACATCACCTAGTTTGCTATATTTGTTGCCATATAATTGGGCAAAATAATTTTTAATGATTGCCTTAATTTCCTCTTTATTAGAGGTGAGGTCTCCCTTTTCATCTTTGATACTGTTAATTTGGTTTACTTCTTTTCTTTTTTATTAGATTAACTAGTACTTTATCATTTTATTTGTTTTTTCCAAAGTACCAGCTCCCAGTCTTATTTATTACTTCAATAGTTCTTCTATTTTCAATTTTATTATTTTCTCCTTTAGTTTTTAGGATTGCCAATTAATTTTCATCTGGAGATTTTTAATTTGCTCTCCTCCTAATTTTTAAATTTCAAGCCCAATTTATTGATCTTCTCTGCCTCAATTTTGTTGCTACAGGCACTCAGAGATGTAAAATTTCCTCTGAGTATTGCTTTGGCTGTATCCCATAGATTTCGATATATTGTCTCCTCATTGTCATTCTTTTTAATGAAGTCCTCAATTGTTTCTCTGATTTTTTTTGACCTACCAGTTTTGAAGAATTAGATTATTTAGTTTCCAATTAATTTTAAATTTGCCTCTCCATTGACTCTTATTATTAATAATTTCAATCTTATTATGATCTGAAATAGTTGCAAATATTATTTCTGCCCTTCTGCATTTGTTCGTAATGTGTCTATGCCCTAGTACATGGTGGATCTTTGTATATGTACCATGTACTGCTGAGAAGGTCTCCCCTCTTCGAGCTTTTTCCTGAAAAGACCCCTTCTCTGGTAAATCCTTCCCAGAAGTCCCCGCTCTTCCATCTGTTGTTTGGTCTTCTCTTCTTCCAAGATTCCATCCTCCCTCCAAAAATTCCATTCTTTGCCTTCATCTTATAGTATCCCAGTTTTGTGTTGTGGGACTTTTGCCAAAAGAAGGTCTGTTGTGCACCCATTTTGTTGGTGGAGATCTCTCCTCATTGTGTACTGGAACTGTTGTGATTGTGTTATGCCTTAATTGTGTAGTAGTTACTTTTATCTTAATTATTTTCTAAGTTTGTGTGTCATATTCATTTTCTTGGTCCAATTGTTCTGGGTGTTCTATATTTGATTTATGCTTTTTCACATGGGTTGCATGGAATAAGGAGTTTCTATCTCTTTGTATTTAAACTTTTGCAGATGATAGTCTCTATATTTCTCATGTACACTAAGTCCAAAAATCCTTGCAATGACTCAGCTAGGTTTTGTGGATCAATATCCTCTTGCATCTGTTTTTATTTTGGAGGTGTAACATTCTTTATTGTTGGAGCTAGCAATCCAATATTGCTTTGCTCCCATTCCTCTGCCGTTTTCACATTCATGAAGTGTGGCCAAGAGCATCTCCCTTCAATACCTATCCTGTCATATGCACTGAATGATACTTCATGTTGTCTGGGCCATGTAAAAATTTTGTTATTTATTTTGTTAAAGTTCTTTACATAGACTTTATCACCTGGCATGAAGTTATTCAGTTTAAAATCCAGGCTTGTGCTGAAGTACATTACTGTGCTTTCCTCCTCTTGCTGACAATCAGCCACCATTTTTTCTTGTTCTGTAACGTCTGTTTCAAGGAGTGCAAGATAAATCTTGTTCCCCACTTTAATCATGAGCTGCTGTTTGCTATTTTCTGTATTCTGATTTAATTGGATCATGTGAGCTTCTGTTTTTATGGTCCTGATGTCTTCCTCTTGCTGCACAGTAATCCTAGTTTTCTCCCTACCAAGATTCTTTGCCTGCTCTTTGATTTCAGTTTGAATTAAATTCACTGCCCCATGGCTGGTGTTAGCTATTGCCTACATTTCAGTTTGACTGCTTTTCTTTATGATGTTGTGGGTGGTTTCATTTTCTTGTAGCAAGGTATTGTCTTTTGTGATTCTAATGTTATGCGCAGATTTTGTTAATGACTGTGGGAAAGGTAAAGACTTGTCTGCTTCCTTGAACATGCTTTGCTGGGGCCAGACAAAGTTAGATTCAAGGAAAGCTTGCATTTGATGAAAACCCATAACTGTATTGGGAATGTGGTGTTGATTATAGGTTCCATTCCAATCAGTTGTTGATATTATGCATGATACAGTTGCAAGATTCAAAGGAGCTAGGAATTGTGGAGGAAACATGATGTTATGTTTTGTGTTCATAGGCAATTTGTATTGGTGTCAGATTCTGTGTCTATTCCTACTACATGTTTCTTGTTTCCTTTCTCCCCCTTATTCTCTCTTGTTTCTGCACGATTTTGTTTGGGTTCCTGTATTTGGTTTTCCTTTAAGCAATTAGATCTTTTTATGGGCTCTTTTGCCTTTTTACAAGCTTGCAGATTGGGTACATTTTGCATTAAGTTCTTTCCTGGAGATATTTTAGGAATAAAATCTTTACTTCTTGTATTTAGATTGGAACTCATTGTTATGTCCCAGTAATTCACTTTCATTATAGCATCTTCATTTACCAATTCCTTTGGGGGCTTAGATCTTAATCCTTGTCTTTCCTTCTCATCATCCCATGTGGTAAATTGGTTTTTACTTTTTGTGTCTTGCGTAGCAGCTTGTGTGTTAAGCTGTTTAGAACACCCTAACAAACTTCTTTCTGTAACTTTTGCATTTGATCTTGTTGGTAATTGTTCTTGTAGCATGTTTTCTGGTTTCATGATTTGATTTTGCATGGCTGTAGGATCTTTGCAAGTGTATGTTGAAGATTTAAGGTCTAAGGTTGTTGTTCCTTGTGCTTTGCATTGGGTTATGTCTGTGTCTTTGCTTGTTAGGATAGCCATTGTATTTGCTTCCCAGTCATTTGTAAGTGCATCTAAGTTTTCTGCTGTTCATCTGCATCACTATCTGTTATCCCATAGATTCTATTCCTAATTTTCACATCTCTGCTCATCTGCATCTCCTCTTCTGTTATTTCTCTAGATTTAGTCTTTGCTTCTCCATCCCCACCATCTATTTGTATGTCTCAGAGTTTCCCTTTCTGATTTTCTCTTATGCTTTTACTTTTGCACCCCTTTTCTTTTGTTTTGAGTAGCAAAACTATGTTTTCAGTTCATAAGTTTGACTGAGTTCCTGACATGATTTGCAAATAGAGAGGCCTGGTTCCTTGTGAGATGTATTTTTCCATTGTCTTTAAATCTGGGCTATTACTAAAACTTCCACACTCGTGGACACAGCATCTACTTTTCCTATTGTAAATGTTGTTGTTATTGTTATATCTAGAATTTGTATAGGTGTAAGGCTTCTTCTTGTTAGTGTTGAAGTTATCTGGGATTTATAGTAACAATCTTTCACTATATGACCAAAATGACCGCAAAGAAAATACTTTCTATTGTTAGTGTTTTGCCTTTGCTGCATTTGATTTCTGGTGTTTCTCACTTGCAAGGTTTTTGATCTCTTCAATCTCTTTTTGCTCTATGGTAGTTTTTGTTTCTTTGAGCTGTCTCTTGAGATTTGTTATTGTCTCATCTTTGCTTTTGTCAGTCTTTGTCATTTTTCTGTCCTTTTTCTGTTGATCCATGAATGTAAGGAGCTATTTTCCTTAAGTCTTCCAGGATAGTATCTCCCACCCAGGACAATGTAGATTGAAGTATGTCTTATTTGGGAGGTTGCTACTCTTAATGAATTGCCTCCTGATGTCCTGGAGGTTTGTCTCTTTTAAATCTTGGAAGCCAAAGATGTTCTCTCTAGCTTACACAATCCTTTCTAGGAATGTGCTTGGGTGCTCTCCTGCCTCCTGTTTTATTTTTTCAAAATGTCCCCAGCTATCAGGATGCTTTGCATGCATTTTTATAGCCTCCATGAGGTCTTTTCTGTACCATCTCAAAAAGGACATATTTCCATGATTGGAAATCTCCAAATCCTCAAATGTCTTGTTTCCTGGATAAATTGAGTCCTTTCAGTGGGTGTAAAAAGCTCCCCTAAAAGAATTTCAATGTCCCTAAATGTGGGATCATACAGATGCACTGCCCTTTGCACTCTTTTATTGATTTGTATGGATCGAGATAATAGGCAGGCATTTTCTTTTTTAGGCTGTTGAGGTCCCCACTAGTGAAGGGTTTGTGAACTTTGATATGAACTATGTCTGAATCAGGCTAAAAACTGACTCTATCACATATAGGTAAAATTGGAACAGCTGCTTCAGCCCCTTGTGCAGTATCTTTCTGTGTGGTCTCTGTGGTTTTGTCCCCTGTTTGTGTTGTTTTGCCATTTTCTTCTACTGTCATTTGTAGTATTGTTTCTGCAGCCTCTCATTTTCCCCCTTTTAAGTGCTTTTTATTTCTTCCTCAATGATCTGTGCCAATTCCTTTTTTAGTGTTAAAATTGAAACCATTCCATCATCTTTGTGTCCCAGTATTTGCTCCACTAGTTTCTTCAAAGCCCAATAAAATTGCAAGAAGGAAATTCCCACTGCCATGGTGGTAGGCAGAAATGCACAGAGATATTCAATCTCCAGCTTCGGTCATTGATAGAAGTATTCAGGGATTACTACAATTCATAGATTGTACAGCATAACCCAAAAAATGTACAATAAGAGTTCCGGGTTAAGATGGCGGCAGAGTAAGAAGCAGCTCTTAACCTCTCCTGACCGAAATACACAAAACTCCTCAAGGAGACATAAAAACAAGTCCAGACGAACGAAGGAACCCCACAACAGGGCACAGCGTGGAAGGCACGTGGAATCGAGACATTTCCAGGCTATAAAGGGCTCTCACTAAATCGCAGGCTGAGCAACCGCCCCACCCCGACCCCCTCCACACACGAGATCTAGAGCTCTGAAGCCAGCTAAAAAGAAACAGAGCAAGTTTGGGGCACCCATCGAGTCATTGGCAGCTCCGGGGCCTGTTCCTGAGAGCAGCAAGACTTAGGACCCCATTAAGCCAAAGAAAGCAGGCGAAATCTGAGCGCAGGCGCAGCACGCAGGGCGCACAGCGCAGGCTGAGCAGAATGCAGCCACTGTGGAGGCGTGGGTGGAGGCAGACACAGCCAGGAACTAAAGCCTAAGTGGGGAACCAGTGCAGACGGGTATACGACTGTGGAAGCAGCGCCCTGAGACTTGTAAAGAAACCTC
>NC_058131.1:434673213-434720582 GCF_016433145.1 Gracilinanus agilis
ATGTTTGGGAACTTAGGAAATGACTTTGGCAAACAAAGAAGGGAGGAATGGAAAAGTGAAAGAATTGAGCCAAGGAGATCAATTAAGATACATCGTAATAGTAAAGGTAAAAGGTGAAGAAGACCATAACTTTATATTTTATTACTTTCATTATGAGAGACTGAATACATTGTTAGGTACTGTCAGTTAACTGTGATGTTTAGAAAAAATCTATGTGAGAAAGAGAGGGAACTAAGAGATCTACTTTACTAAGGAGACTTTGCAAGTTAATTGTCTTTTAGAAAGAAACTATGAGAGATCAGAGCACTCAGAGGTTCTTAACCTGATGTCCATAAATTTTTTGTTTTTTTAAATTAATTATTATATTTCAATATAATCAGCTTCCTTTGTAATTTTGTATTATGCAAATAAAACATGATTCTGAGAAGAATCTATAGACTTCACCAGACTACTTCAGGAATCCATGACACACAGTTTAAGAACGTGGGCCTGCTCTATTTCAATATAAAGGGACTCCAGGGTATGAACTATTTATAATTGAATTTAATTACTTGTAAAGTTTCATTATACTTTCACATCTGACTACACTGACTTCTTTGCTGTTTCATGTCCATGACACTCCATCTTTCTTGGTTTCTATGTGTTTGAACTGGCCATCTCCACACCTGCAATGTCCTTCCTAACCTTTGTCTCTTAGTTTTCCCAGCTACATTTACATCTCAATTTAAATATCAACTTCTGTTGAAGGTCTTTTGTAGTTCCCTGGGTCTAAACCTCTGAAATTAGTCCTCATTATCTCTTTATGTATGTTTTATATATCTGGTTATTCTTATGGGGAAAACTGGGGGTTAAATTAAATATTATCAAGGTTCTGAGGAAGAGTAAGAGACAAGACAAGGCAATAGACTGGGATTAATAAATTGGGGAAATACAATTTAGAATGAGTTTGGCAGTTGGAGACCCAATTGCCAACACAGATCCACCTAGCCAGGGAGACTGTGAAACTAACAAGTGAGGAGACTGACAAAAGGTTTTATAAACAGGGGCTTAATTCAATGAACTATAGTTTGAAGGAAGGGAAAAGGGGTTCTATTCTATCAGTCTATGGGCAAGCCTCAGGGTCAGGGAATGAACTTATCAACACTAAGCTAGAGACTATAGCAGGGCTGGGCACAATGAATACCAGGAATGAAAGTGGGATTCTCACTGCTGAGTCCTGACAAAATCCTGCGATGTTATAGCTTTCCCAGGTCTTCATCCAGTACTCCTTCAGTTGGGTAAGTCAGGGAGCTAAACCAACCTGAGCTGACCAGCAACCCCAGTTAGGCTTTATAGTCTCAACCAAACTTCCCACAGGCTTTCTTTTTTCTATTGATATTAGAATACAAATTCTATTAGGATATCTATTGATATTAGGATACAAATTCTACTTCCTCTGAGGTCTCCCTGGGGGTCAGTTACAGCTTGTCCCCAGCCAACATGGAGTCCATCTCAGAGAGAGAAGCAGCACTTCCTGCTTCCCCATTCCATTTAGAATTCTCCAGCCCTGCTTGCTAAGCCTCCCCAAAAACTAATCTTAAACATCTTATTAATTTCTTATAACATTATTTACATGCTGTCTATCCATTAGAATGTGAGCCATTTGAGGGCAAGGTGAGCTCTTATCTTTTTTTCCTGTATCATCAGCATTTCCCACCAGTGCTTCCTTAATAAATGATTTTACATTGATTTATCCTTTGTCCCATGAAGTTGGATTGAAGACAATGCTTCACAAGAAACAGGTGTATATAAGACTCATGATCTGAGATGACTACACCACTTCCACACACATTAACAACTCATTTCATGGGTGGCCAGGAACACAGAAGGAACTAATGAGCTACTGAGAATGTATGAGATGGAGTGATGGAGGATAGACACTGAGACATCGCAGTGATACTTGATGAGTATGATTTTTAGAGTCACCAGCCTTCCCCAGAGCTTTAGAACTAACTCTGGGGTTTTCATGCTTCTGTAGCTCAGAATAGGGATTCATCACAGTGAAGGCAGCTGCTCTTCCTCCTATTAAACAGAGGAAAGCATGCAAATTCGGCTCCTCCTTCTAGGCATGAACCCAGCACAAAACCTGTGTCTGCAGCTTTGGGAGAGGAGCTTCTCCTTGTGTGGTCTTTCCCGACTGAGGACTGACACTGTACAGCCTGAATCATGGACTTTAGACTCAAGGGAATTTTCCTTCTGATTATTTTGCAAGGTAGATTTCATTTGTTAAGTTTTTTTGAAGGAAGAAAGAGTCTTTGAAGTCATAGATCTGAGTAACTATTGTCTCTAATGACCCTTTCCTTGCAGGTGTCCATTGTGATATTCAGCTGGTGGAGTCTGGGGGAGACGTGAGACAGCCTGGAGGATCCCTGAAACTCTCCTGCAAAGCTTCTGGATTCACCTTCAGCAGCAATAGCATGAATTGGGTCCGCCAGGCTCCAGAGAAGGGGCTAGAGTGGGTCTCATACATTAGGGGTGATGGAAGGAGCACAAGCTATGCAGACTTTGTGAAAGGCTGATTCACCATCTCCAGGGACAATGGCAACAACCTGCTGCACCTGCAGATGAATTCCCTGAAAGCTGAGGACACAGCCATGTATTACTGTGCAAGAGACACAGTAAAGGAGAGGAGTGAGAGAGCAGACAAAAACCTCCTCCTTCAGAGAGTTCTTGTGGAGAATGACAGGGAGGGAACTCCAGAACACTGAGCACAAGGAGCCCAGTTACAATAGCAGGTGAAGAGTGAGGCTGACAAGTTCAATTTCAAAGTCTGTGATTTTCTTTCAAATCCCAGTGAACATTCATCTATCTTAATTCCTTTTTGTTTCTGATGCTCTTTCCTTTTTCTGGTAAGCAGAGGCACAGAGAGGAGATGTGTTGTTTAGTGGTTTACATATTTTGTACATGGTGACTAATTTCTGTGAAGTTGTCAAATACGAAGTAGAGACAGTCACATGATAAATCAGGAATTACTGAACATTTACTTACATGCATCCTTGCAGTGTTTTCATATACTCAGAAACATAATTATGTAGGAAAGTCAGCTAGTGTGCTGAGTCAGTCTGAACATACCTTTTTAAAACCTTCTTTCTAATCTTGAGCTGTCAGGCAGCTACCTAAGAATGTGGGATATGTGCTCCATAGCCTCTTCTCATTGGAATCAGAGTTTCAGAATTTCAGTGATCCTATCAAAATACCTTTGATCTTATGCAGAAGATGCTTGCTGTAATCTGTAAAAGCAGGATTCATGGTCAGTCCTCCCAATGTTTCTCTGTGAATGGGAGTGGAATAATCTCCTTTTAACTTTCAATTTCTGAGGTGGCTTAATTTAATTAGGGTTAAGTCTAGATCCTACGTTTAACATCTATACAAAGATGTATTCCATATAAATATGTGTGTATGTGTATGCATCTTTATGTGTGTGCTTATATATGTGATCTTTCTGTGTATGTATATATATATATCTTGTTTTTTTCCAGCTATTTTTCAATTCTCCTTTAGCAAATACAATTTTCTTATCATAAATACAGATAGTATGATAGTAAAAGATAAGCTAAATATTTCTGATACTCTGAATTAGCTTAAATTTTTATACCTCCATGAATGTCCAGATTTGTGTAGGCATCATTTGAAGAAGAAAACTAATAGTTTGCTTTTCAAATTCAATAATTATCAGAGATTTTTTCACCTAAATTATATTCAGGTTTGTAACTTTTTATTTTTGGTTGATTTAAAAGGGGAACATTGAGAACTTTTACTATTGTAGTTTTACTCTCTTTATCCTAGTATTTTGTTGTTTTTTTCCTTTTAAATATTAAATACTGTGCATGTGTATATATGTTATATATGTGATTATAAATTTATACATATGTTTGTGTTAAGAATTATTATTAATTTATTGGCTTTGGTACCTTGACAGAATCTGACTCTGGAAATAGCTTTGTGCGTCTTAGAGCTGGGGTGAGAAGTGTAATAGTGGGGTAAACTAGAGGGAATGAGGTGTCCAGAGAGGTGGGCCAATGTTGAAAATGTCTCTCAGCTTCCCTTTTCTACCGCCTCTCTACTACAATTGTGTGGCAATCGAGGGGTTTCTCCAGTAATGATGGTTGTTTGGAGATTCGTGCTGGCCCTCAGAGGATGCAGGGAACACTTCTCAAAAGAGTAGGATAAGTGGGAACTCCAGGCAATGTGGCAAGGGACCCCAACTCAGACAAGCCTCCCCTTTGTCAATACAGCCCCACCACGGGGGTCCTGGCTGAGGCAGCAGCTCTGGAAGTGAGGCTGCCTCTAGACCCCTTTCCCCTCTTTTCCCTTGAGATAACTCGTCTTTGGCTCTTGTAATCTCACTTGGAATTGTTTATTGCAAAGAACAAGAAGGTGGGTATAGAATGGTGGGATCAGGAACCCTTATTTGATCAGTTTCCTACAGGTCCTTCCTTATGAGGATCCAGTGGACTGGATACAACTCACATTTTCTCCTCCCCTTTCCCAAATACTATTTGAAACTATTCCTATCAAGAACTATCAAATTGGCCTGAACAGGATCTTTGTAAAGACAGGAGGAGATATCTTGGGGAGTTTGGGATCCGCTCCAGTGTGGAGTCCAAATCCTATGAAAATTTGTTTTTGTTTAGGATCACTGATGAAAATCACAGACTCTTTGGGGATTTTAGAGTCCTATAAATCCTCAGTTTAGCTTTTGGAGGTCTCCAGGAAACTTCTTTGCTTCTTTTTCCTTCTTCTTCTTCTCCTCCAAAAAGTCCCCTCCTCCAGGTTCTTTTTTCCAAGATCCCCCTGCAGTCCTTTCAACTGTCATTCTCCTCCTTAGCAGCTCCAACATTTCATTTCAAAAAACCGTCTCTTTTTGCCCTTGCTCTTTACAGAAGTATGGGTAGTGGGCTTACAGGAGGGCCTGTGCCGACTAAGAACTACATGAACAGCTTCTTAGAGCTGCAGCAAAGTTGGGTTCTACAATTTATAGGCTAAGTGATGTAGGTAAGAGGATTAGGTAAGTATCATAAAGCATAATAATAAGTAATTACAAGATAAGGATAATGGAAATGAACTACTTCAGTGATTCTCAACAGGAGTTTCTATAGGTAATAGATCACAGGTAAATATGTAACCATCTAGTCCAGATTATCAGGGAAATATTTGGCTTCAGTGGGTAGTACAAGGCCAACCAGTTGTTGTCAACTACAGGAAGGGTTTTAGGGGCCTGATGTGTTGCCTAAGCTGCATGACTGATTCTGGCTAGCTGATGGCTCTGATCTTATTGGGGCCTACACCAGCATAATGTAGTTTATCTTTTTCAATAAAGTTTATTCTGACTCAACTCATTTTAGATCATGCAAACTCTTTTGAGTTTACTTGAAGCTTAATAGATTTGACTCCAGCCCTTTAGAAAATTACATGTAAAAACAATTTTGAACATTTATCTTTTTTGAAAAATTATTCCCAAATTCTCTCCCTCTAACCTTATTGTTTCTCCCTTTTTGAGACTCTTAGCAATCTGATTAAGATTTTACATGTGCAATCATGGAAAATATTTTTCCATGGTAGTTATTTTATGGAGATCTCAAAAAAAAGGAAGTGAAATATAATATGTTTTGGTCTGCATCCAGACCCCTCCACCCCATCAGTTCCTTCTCTGGAGGCATATGGCATTTTTCATCAAGAGTTTTTGAGATTGTTTTAGATCACTTTATTGTTGAGAACAACTAGGTAATTCACAATTACTCATCAAACAATATTAATTTTGTTGTGTACAATGTTCTTTTGGCTCTATTCACTTCACTTTGCATCAATTCATCAAGTCTTTCCAGGTTTTCCTGAAATCATTCTGCTCATGATTTCTGATAGCACAATAATATGCCATCAGCAGCATATATCACAACTTCTTCATCCATTCTCAAATTGATTGAAAATGCCTTTAATTCCAATTCTTTCCTACCACAAAAAGAGCTACTACAAGTATTTTTGGGCAAATAGGTTCTTTTCCCTTTATAAAATTCTCTTTGTGATTCATACTTAGTTGTGGTATTGCTAGATTAAAGGATATACAGTTTAAGATCCCTTTGTGCATAGATACAAACATATTTTTAAAGAAAAAATGAAGATGAGAAGAAAATCAACAAGCTATTTGTACATTTCAAAAGTCTGGAATTATATGCAATTACATTTTTGTGAGACCCTTTATCTTCACAAAGTTGTGGAGTAGAAGCATCTTATAATTTTCTTTGGAGTCTGGTTTTTGTAATTATGAAACATTCACTCTTTTTGTCTTTCAGTATGGGTTGTTTTTTCCTTTTATACTGAAGTTGTCATAGTTATTGTTTCTTAACTCTGCTTGTTTCTTTCTGAATCCGTTGATAAAGATCTTTCTATGTTTTCTATATTCAGGATATTCATAATTTCTTAATACCAAGTAATTTTCCATGAATGTAAATAAATGTACCAGTGTTTAGCCAGTTCTCAATCAATAGATATAATTGAAAAGAACTTTCACCTCCACAAAGAAGTCCCACAAAACTTCCTTCTATTCTAGCTTTCTAGAGTCTGGCCTGGTAATTTCTTCTTCTCACACAACTTGACTGATTCCAGCATTCCTGAAGCAACTTTTTGATTGAGAAGCTTTAAAAGTCTCAACTATGTGTAATTTGGATTTCTCAGAGATTATGGGTGCCTGAACCCACACCAGTTGCCATACCCTCATGATTTATTAATTGGATGTATTTCAAGATGGAAACAAGGGTAGGGTAGAATAGAATAGAATAGAATAGAAAAGAATAGAATAGAATAGAATAGAAGCTAAGTGTTATTGTATCTTTCTTGCATATTCTTGCTGTATTAAGGCAAAGGCAGCCTTCTCCTTTGAAAATGTTCAGCAGTTCCTAAGTGCCTCAAACCTGAAATTAAAAAAAACAAAACAAAACCAAAAACAGCTTTTAGAGAGGTTTGAGCTTTCTGGGTCTCTACCATCTTGGCTGTACCTCCTTCAGTCTTGCATTTCGCTTATTATTAGTGATTTTCATTTTTTCAAATCATTGAGTTTCCAATTCTGGAGAGAACTGTTTGCTCATATGCTTTGACTAAGTATACATTGTGAAATGGCTTTTGGATTCATAAACATTTGAGTGTGTGTGTGGATGCGTGTGTGTACATGTACATACATCTATATACACACATGTACATGCATATATACATATATGTTTGTATATGTAAACATGCATATGTATATATATATTCATAATATGTATTCTAATTATTCATAGATTTTAAATACCAAACCCTTGATAGAGGAATGTGATATAATGTTGCTTTTTTTTTTTTCATGTTTGCTTCCCTTCTTTCTTATTATTTGGTTTTGTTACTTCTTTTTAGCTTTTTTTCCCCCAGGGATTATTTTGAGGACTGATATACTTTCACACTTTCTTTTGAGGCTTTCCATATTTTCTTTATGGCAATGCTGTCCTCTTCTGAGTTCCTGCATTGGCCTTCCCTTTCACTAAAGTAACTCTCTAAATTCAGGTGTTTTTCCTTTGTCTGTAGCTCATTTTTCTAATTATTATTTTCCTTGTTACCTTATGTATCTGTTGAGATTCTTCTCTGTTCCTGGTGTGGAGGGAACACTGCTCCAAGCTTACAGAGTACTTTTATCTGGTATCTGGTTAGGCCCTGTGAAAGGGAATTCTTGGTTCTCTGTGAGTTCACACCTTACTTGAGAACAAGCCAGAAACTTAAGAGTTCACACACTCAGAAAGGTGTGGTTCCAAAAGTGAGAACTCAGACAATTTGGAAGCTGTGATTGACCCTTATGAAAAGGGGCAGGGACAGGAAACCACCATAAAAGTCATGAAGGCAGGCTGGTGAAGGAGGCTAGTAGAGAGTGAACTCCAAGAAAAGAGTCACTCCAAGAAGAGGGTGAACTCCAAGAAAAGGGTGAACTCCAAGAAGAGGGTGAACTCCAAGAAGAGAGTCACTCCAAGAAGGAAGTCGGCTTCAAGAAGGTTGACCCAAAGAAGAAAGTAGGCCTCAGGGTCACCTTCAGCTCCAGTCATTGTCTTGGGTGAGTGGATAGCTGGTTTTCCCTTCCTGTCTTCTTGAGATAGTTTAATTCTGATTGAAGGTTAACAAGTCCTGGCTGAGCCAAGCACTGGAACAATATTTAGTTAGATAGGCTAATGTCTTTTCTACCCTTTTGTATTTCTCTACTTTATAAATAAAAGATTTATAATTTCCATATATTTAGCCAAACCATTAATCTTAACACTTACAGATCCTTGTTTCCTTGGATATGTGTGTTGAGGGGGTGGCCTTGCTGGCTTGAACTGAGGAAGTTTGCAGCTATTTTGTCTAGCTAAATTTAGTGCCCTGTGTTAATTTAGTGCCTCTGTTGTTTCATGGACACTCTCTGCTGGCTGGCCCCCACTCTACTGCTTCCCTGGTCTCCCACCCTGCCCCTGCTAAGTGACTTAAGTTGGTTAAATCCCTTGATTTGGGTTCTGCTGCCACAGGCACTGTGTCACTTCACTGCCTTACACATTGCTGAATGCAAGTATATCTTAATGAGTATATCAGAGTATCTTAGGCTAGTCCAGTTCCTCACCTCCACTGCTTTGTTGCCTCAGGCTCTCTGCTGCCAAGAGGGAGTATATAAGTTCCTGCCCTCTGCCTTTGTTGTCCCTATTTTAGAGTGTCTTAGGCTGGGTCAGTCCCCCACTCTGTTGCTTTGCTATCTCATGGAAGTGAGCAGATTTCATGCTAATTCTGTCTTTGCAACTCTTTCAGAGTGTCTTAGGCTGTACTGGAGCCCCCTCTGCTAATTCACTGACTCAGGCTTTGTGCTGCTTCATCAGAGAATGCAGATTCCTGACCTCTACCTTCTCTCCTCCTGTGCAGTAGCTTATTCTGTGCCAGTCTCATGCCCACTGCTTTGTTCCCTCACATGCTCTGCTGCCATACAAGCATTTTTAAGTTTCATGCCCTCTCTGACTTTGCTAGCCATAAGGAGGAGCTCAAGTTGGGATGGTCTCCCACCCTGCCCTCTCTGCTTCTATACCTATGTCAAGTGGCTCAGGCTGGGTTCATTCCTGTTCTGCAGCTTGATTGCCTCTGCCAGAGTAGCAGCATTTCGGTCTGGTTTGAGTTCTGCCATTTCCTACAGATGCTATTTTGCCTGGGCTACTCTTCCTTTTTAGCCCAGTAAGATATGTTTCTCCAGCTTTCCTATGTTTTGAGGTTATTTATTGTGTGTGGGTATATATGTATATAAAATGTAATAGAATGTCCTTCATTTTTTCATCTTAACTCCTAGCATGTGTGCTTATCCTCTTAAGAGCATGATTTTTTTAGGCAACTCCATGGCCTATGTCTATGTTGAGGTCACAAATTCCAGGAAAAAAGGAATGCTTGCAGTTGCAAAGGAAGAGGGGCCCTAAAGAGAAGACTCACTTATCTCAAAGGTGCAGGTGAACAGAGGAGTAATATTGATTTAGGTGCCCAAAGAATAGAGGTCCTGAGGCAAAGGAGTGATAAATAAAATTGAAAATAAAAAAGACTACTAAACTATAAGTTTATTTTATGAGAAACAAAGAAAATAAGTAAATCATTGGTTAATTTTATTTTTAAAATGAAAACCAAGGTTACCAATACCAAAAATGAAAAGGGCAAATGCAGCAATACCAATGAAGATGTAATTAAAACAATGACAAGGTGCAATTTTTCCCAATTATGTGCCAGTGAAACTGAGTGAATGAGATAAATATTTAGAAAAATAGAAATTATATAGATTAACAGAAGAATAAATAGAAGACTTAAATAACTCTACTTATTAGAGGAAATTGAAAGATCCATAAGAAAGAAAGAAATCTATAGGACCAGATGACTTTGCAAGTGAATTCTGCTAAATGTTTAAGTAATAGTTAATATGTCATAATAATGCAATATGGCAATATGTGATATTACATGATAGTACTACATAAACCATCTTATAAAGTAGGTAAGGAATTCCTTTATAATTTCTTTTATGACTCACGTGTCATTTTTTTAAACCTTTAAGTTCTGTGTATTGGCTCATAGGTGGAAGAGTGTAAGGGTGGGCAATAGGGGTCAAGTGACTTGCCCAGGGTCACACAGCTGGGAAGTGTCTGAGGTCAGATTTGAACCTAGGACCTCCTATCTCTAGGCCTGACTCTCAATCCACTGAGCAATCCAGCTGCCCCCATGTCATTTTGATACTTAAAAATGGAAAGCAAATCTAGAAAAGGAAATTTCACTAATTTCCCTTATAAATAGTGATGCAAAATTTAAAATAAAGTACTAGCAAGGAGATTATGCAATATTTCACAAAGATCATACACTATAATCATGTGGGATTTATACAAGGGATATATGAAGGATGATTCAATATTATTAAAACTATAAGTAGAATTTACTATATCAACAAAAAATCATTTGATTATTTCAATAAATGCAGAATTTTTTTGACAAAATATAACACCTATTCCTATGAAAAACACTTGAAAGCATAAAAATAAATTAAGGTTTTATTAAAATGATAATTAGTATCTATCTGAAATCAAATGCAAAACTTATCTGTAATGTGGTTAACATTTTGAAGACTTTTCACTAAGAACAATGATGAAAGAAACCAACAAGGAACTCCCTAAGAAAAAATCCCCAGGGCCAGAAGGATTCAAAAGTGAATTCTATCAAACATTTAAAGAAGAATTAATCCTAATATTATACAAAATATTTGACAAAATAAGCAAAGAACGAGTTTTACCGGATTCCTTTTATGACACAAATATGGTACTGATTCCAAAGCCAGCCAGACCAAAGCTAGAGAAAGGAAACTACAGATCAATCTACTTAATGAACATAGATACAAAAATCTTAAATAGAATACTAGTGTGTTATTTAAAATTACTCTAAGCCCTGGGAAACCTTGTCTCCCAGGACTCCCTGCTACAACTTCCCCTGACATCTACCACCTCCATTGTGGGAGGTGTTGGAGAAAGGATAAGAGAGGGTTTTGGTGTTTTTTTTGCTCTCTTGAGCCTGGAGGCTCTTGGATCCTGAGCTCTGTCTTGGCTCCCTTTTCCCTTCTATCTAACTCCTAGTTTTCCCTAGACCTCCCCTTTTCTAATTTAAATAAAACCTAGCTATTCTAAATTCTAAGTTGCTACCAAAGGGCTCTAGTCAATTTCCCCCTGCTGGGACTGGAGACTCCTCCCTTCCTTTCCATTCCTCTACCTTCCTCTCTCCTTTCTCCCATCCATCCTTCCTCCTGCCTTCCAATCCTCATCTCACACTAGCAAAAAGACTCCAGCAAGTGATCACGAGGATTATTCACTATGATCAGGGGGGATGTATACCAGGAATGCAAGGATGGTTTAATATTAGGAAAATCATCCACATAATTGATCATATCATCAACCAAACCAACAGAAATCACATGATCATCTCAATAAATGCATAAAAACCTTTGACAAAATACAACACTCCTATTGAAAACATTAGAACGTATAGGAATGAATGGATCTTTCCTAAAAATAATAAACAGTGTATGTTTAAAACTATCAGCAAGCATCATCTGCCATGGGGATAAGTTAGAAGCCTTCCCAATAAGATCAGGAGTGAAGCAAGGATGCCCGTTATTACCTGTATTATTAAACTTTGTACTAGAAATGCTAGCAGCAGCAATTCGAGAAGAAAAAGAAATTGAAACTATCACTCTTTGCAGATGATATGAGGGTATACTTAAAGAACCTTAGGAAATCAACTAAAAAGTCAGTGGAAATAATAACTTTAGCAGTTTCAGGATACAGAATAAACCCACATAAATCATCAGCATTTCTATATATTTCCAACACAACTCAGCAGCAAGTTAGAAAGAGAAACTCCATTTAAAATCACTCTAGACCAGTGATGGGCAAACTACGGTCCGTGGGCCAGATGTGGCACCCTGAAATGTTCTATCCAGCCCAAGGGACATTATTCCTAATCTGATGAATAAAATTAGTAGGATACAATACAATGAAACTTGGAAAGAGTTGCCTTAGAAATAGACTGACAGATGAACATTTGGCCCCCTCTTTAAAAAGTTTGCCCATCTCTGCTCTAGACAATATAAAAAATTTGGGAATCTATCTGCCAAGAAAAACACAGGAATTATATGAACACAACTACAAAAGACTTTTCATGCAATTGAAAATAGATCTAAATAATTGGAAAAACATTAATTGCTCATGGGTAGGATGAGCAAATAAAATCAAAATGACAATTCTACCCAAATTAATGTATTTATTCAGTGCCATACCTATCAAACTACCAAGAAACTTTTTTTTTAAACCCTTACCTTCTGTCTTGGAGCCCATATGGGCTCCAAGCCAGAAGGGTGGTAAGGGTAGGCAAGTCAAGTGACTTGCCCAGGGTCACATAGCTGAGAAGTGACTGAGGCCAGATTTGAACCTAGGACCTCTCATCTCTAGGCCTGACTCTCATTCCACTGAGCTATCCAGCTGACCCCTATCAAGAAATTTTTTGAGTGGAATTAGAAAAAATTATAACAAAGTTCGCTTGGAACAACAAAAGATCAAGAATATTAAGGGAAATATTGAAAAAAAAGTAAAGGATGGTGACATAGCAGCCCCAGGTCTTAAACTGTAGTACAAAGCAGTGACCATCAAAACAATGTGGTACTGGTTAAAAGACAGAAAGGTGGATTAATTGAATAGACTAGGGATAAATGACCTCAACAAGTGAGTGTTAGATAAACCCAAAGATTTTTTGGGACAAGAATCACTAATGGGAAAAAATTACTGGGAATATTGGAAAACAGTATGAGGAAAATTAGGTTTAGATCAATATCTCACACACCTATACTAAGATAAATTCAAATTGGGTAAATGACAAATACAGAGTGAAACCATAAATAAATTAGGTGAACATAGATTAATATACTTGTCAGATTTCTGGGAAAGGAAAGAATTTAAGACCCAGCAAGAGATAGAGAACATTACAAAATATAAAATGAATGACTTTGATTGCATCAAATTAAAAAGGTTTTGTAGAAACAAAACCAATGCAACTAAAATGAGAAGGAAAGAAACTGGAAGAACATTTTTATAACAAAATTTTCTGAGAAAGGTTTAATTTCCCCAATATATAAGGAACTAAGTCAAATTTACAAAAAATCGAGACATTCTTATAGTAAAAATTTCTCTTAAGAATAAGCAATTTGGATAAATAACGTCAAATTCTCCAAGCCGGGTGGATAATTAAATTCATTGGAAGAGGGCCAAGTCCCCCAACAAAGCCTTGTACAATAGTAACAGGAGACCCAGCCCACTGTAAATAACTGTGTTAGAATAAGATTCTGATTTTTCCATACAAGTACAGAAACTATCACAAAACTGATCATTCCTTCAAAGGACAGAGTCACTGAATAACCATATTTGTCCATAGGTTAGGTCATGTAGGAATTACCCCTTATTTGGTTAGATAGGTCTTTTTGACCATCCTTTGACCATTACATAAGAGTTACTCGATGGTGATCAAGGGGGAGAAGGGTGCTTCCTGGGCCCACTCCAGATAAGGAAGGGTAGTGATGTTAGTTCCATATCTGCTTATGAAACTTAAAGGTCAGCTCAGTGATACATATCCTGGTCACAAGGAATGTATGTGCATGAACTGAAACTCTGAAGGGTGGGGTCTGACTCCAACACCTACGTTAAAGCAGTTTAAAAAACTTAACTAAGATATAGATGAAAAAACTTATAAAATCATTACTTATACTAATTATCTCAGAATTACAATTTTATTATTATCTTAAAATTATCACTAACATTAAAATCTCATCATGTATAAGGGGGTAGGGGTGTATTCTTACTAACATTCCCCAATAGACAAATGGTCAAAGGACAGGAATAGGTAGTTTTCACATGAAGAAATCAAAACTATCAATAAATACACGAAAAAGTATTTTAAATCCCTCTCGATTAGAGAAATGCAAATCAAAACTACTGTGAGGTACCACCTTATACCTAGCAGACTGGCCAATATGGCAATAAAGGAAACTGTTAAATGTTGGAGGGGATGTGGCAAAATTAGGACATTAATACATTGCTGGTGGAGTTGTGAATTGGTCCAACCATTCTGGAGGGCAATTTGGAACTATGCACAAATGGCTTTAAAAGAATGTCTACCCTTTGATCCAGGTATACCAGTGCTTGGTTTGTACCACAAAGAGATAATAAAGAAAAAAGTCTTGCACAAAAATAGTTATAGCCACATCGATTGGGGAATGGCTAAATAAATTGTGTTATCTGATGGTGATGTAAAATTATTGTGCTGAAAGAAATAATAAACTGGAGGAATTCCATGGAAAGACCTCCAGGAATTGATGTAGAGCAAGTGGAGCAGAACATGTAGAGCAAAAGGAGCAGAACCAGGAAAACATTGTACACAGAGATTTATATATTATGGCACAATTGAATGTAATAGATTTTTCTGCTAGCAGCATTGCAGTGACCCAGGACAGTCTAGAGGAACTTATCAGAAAGAACGCTATTAACATCCAGAGAAAGAACCATGGAAAAATAAATGCAGAAGAAAAACATATGATCGATCACATACTTTGATAGGGATATGATTAGGATTTTGATGTTAAAGGAATACTCCACTGCAAATATGAATAGCATGGAAATAGCCTTTGAACAATGATATATGTATAACCTATCAGATTTGCTTGCCACCTGCAGGAGGGGGGAGGGAATGGGAGGAAGGGATGTGAATCATGTAACCCTGGAAAAATATTCTAAAGGAAAAAAAGAAAAATAAATAAAATTTTTAAAAAAGGATATCAGGGCAGTTTTCTTTTGTAATTTCTTATAATATGATGTCAAAGTTTAAAAAAAATATTATGACTTTTAGGTAGTCCAATAATTCTTATATTGTTTGACCTGGATCTATTTTCCAGGTCAGTTGTTTTTTCAATTAGATATTTCATATTCAATTTTTTCATTCTTTTGATTTTGTTTTATTGTTTAATGATGTATCATGAGGTCTTCCAACAAAATTTTATTTTTTTATTTAAAAATGTTTTATTTAGAATATTTTCCATGGTTAAATAATTTATGATCTTTCACACTCTTCTTCCCTACCCCATCCAAGAGCTGACAAGCAAGGAAGAATAGAGAAATCCACAGGACACTACAATAACACAACAGAATGGACTTTTAATAGAGAATGGGTAACAATAACTTGCAATGCTAGATGACACGTAATATTAAAAGAAGCAGAAAGTGAAGAATATTTATTGTAAGTAACAAAAGGTGTAGGAACAACAGTAACAACTTCATTTAATGGATGAAGAAACAATAAACATGGTTTATACCACACAGTAATACATAGGGAGTATGGATGATCCAGCAGACTTCACACATAAGACACTTTTATGTAAACACTAGAACAAGAAACCTTCAACATAAGAAAAAAGTAACAGAAGTAGCAACCACACCAGCACAAACACAATACACAAATGATCTAACAGCAACTATGTTAATAGCAGAAGATACAAACAATATTTTTCCATGGGCATCAGATGGTGGCCTACTAGGAACTGTGTTATTGAAAATTTGCGGCCTTTGAACTAAATTTCCCAATGTAAAGGGTAATAATGTGATGGATAATAAGATGCTGATAGTAAATGTGAGTCACCTGGGAGCTTATAACTAGACCAGCAGGAGATTTGGAGCTAGATGTTATCAGTGATGAGCAGCCACAGCTGTGGTGCCCAGTCAATCTCCACTGCTAGCGTAGGCTCCTTTAAGGTGTTGAGTGGGTGGCCCCTCCATGCTGAAGTAACTGCCTTCCTATTGGGTAAGAGCAGAACTCAGCAGGAAATGGGGCTCAACTTCCTGGTTACAATGGAGGCTTGGCTCCCACTTACAGTAACCTCAACTTATTAATATTCTCTCCCCTTCTCAGTCTCTTTAGCCTAGGTGATGGTTTTTTTTTGTTTTTTGTTTTTATTTTTTATTTTAAACCCTTAACTTCTGTGTATTGACTTATAGGTGGAAGAGTGGTAAGGGTAGGCAATGGGGGTCAAGTGACTTGCCCAGGGTCACACAGCTGGGAAGTGTCTGAGGTCGGATTTGAACCTAGGACATCTTGTCTCTAGGCCTGGCTCTCAATCCACTGAGCTACCCAGCTGCCCCCTAGCCTAGGTGATGTTGAAGGCATTACAAGAACTCACAGATTTAGGCTAAGGGATTCATTATAAAATGTAAGGGGAAAAACTGAGGTAAGAGGGTTTAAGGTCTTGTGAAGCTGTTGCTAGGGGCAACTGGCAAGTGTTGACAATGGACCTAGAAGGTAAGGTCAGGCTGAGGGAAACCAGCCCTCAGCCAGAGATAACTTGACACTGGCCTGATGTTATTTGATTCACCAGCTAAACAAATGAAGTTGCTGATCTGTTCAAGGGATGTCCCTAACCACTAGGCTACTCTAACCTAAGTCCTGCCCACATTCCACAACCCACCTCCCTTCAACCTCCCAGGGTCCCCAAAGGGAAGTCGGGGGTATCTGGGTGTCTGGGTGAGGTCAAGGAAATTAGAACCCAAGGTTGGGTTTGCAGGGCTTTATATAGTCACAGCCCAACTGTCAGCTCCTGAGATGGCACCTGCCAGGCCAGAGTTCCATTCTGCTAACTGACAGGATTGCCTAGGGTAATATTACAAATGCAAGAAATCCTGCATTACACCAAGAGCCCACTGGCTTCCTGTTGTTATGCACTGATATAGACAGGGGGATAAGATTGAGGGGTCTAGCGTGGCTAGGGGCTCTTCCTTTCAATGCTGGCTTCTGTAAAAATTAAAAAGAATATATAATAGTAACTTTAAAAATATTATGTTTTTGTAAGATTTGTTAGTAATCACTAGAAAATAAACCCACGTGCCATGCTAGCTTAGGCTATTCAAACAGCCTGCTCCACCATGCCACCATAGGAGGAAAGAGGGCCCAGACATGAAAGACCTAACAATATATCCCCCTATGTCAGTGTGTAATGACAGGAAGCCATTGAACTCATGGGAAATGTAATTGAAAGACCCCCAAATTTCCAATAACACATTCCCCCCTTAGATTCAGAGGAAGAATGGTCTCTCCAATGGATCTTGTAAACATAACCAACTTATAAATTGCAATAATTTGGGGATAAAAGGGAAAGAGGACAAAATCAATGATCCAATGATAGTGACCAACACCCAGATCAGCTAAGGATACATGGTTGAGTTATGGGGGTGTATGAATCATTTGGCATAAGAAATCCCAAAACATCAAAAAATCCAAATAAAAGAGAAAAAATAACTCATGGTTGAAATATAAAATGTCAAACACTTATGAGTAAAAATGTAAGTAAAGGAAAAATAAACTTATAACAGGCATTTGAATCAAGGCTCAATTAAAATGATTTATGTAATTATGCACTTACCTAATCAGTAAGTTTGCCACTATGAAAGACAGAAAACAGACTAGATTATAGGAGCCAGAATGGCAGCCAAAGTGAGATGCTTAATGGGGCTCAGAGGAAGAACTGCCTCTGGCATATGCCAAAACAGCTGCAACCTTGAACCCCAAATAAATTCAATTCCTCTTATCTTGGATGAAAATGATCAATCCCATTGAGATTGGTTGGTCTCTTTGACCTTGTGCTCAATTGGCACTATGCAGGTAGATGTATGCTTCTTTGGCACTCTGCAATGGTTCTTTTTATATTTTTTTTCTCCTGGAATCAGACAGAATCATTAGGCAAAGTTCCATAATTTTTATCAATAAATGGCAGGTTTCTATAGTCTAAAGCTTTTAGAATATAATTAATATTATAGCAAATATATATTTATATCAAACTTTTATTATGGCAAAATTAAAAAATCAATAATGTATTCAAGTGCAAAGATGAGGGAAAAACTCAAATACTGTATTGCATATACAAGGAAAAAGAATAATAAAAAGGGATATTTTAAAAATAAAAAATACATAGCTTAGAATCAGTGACACACTGTGTGAGCCAAGGAGAGATAGAACACAAAGGTTTCTCACCCATAAGGAGATCGATTTCTTTTAAACTTGGCCATGATCCACTTTGTGAGTGCAAATGATTTTCAGAAAATAACAGATTTATAAAAATGGTAATATAGTAGATTATACACATTCAAAGAAGTACCAAAATTCCCCAAAATTATAGTAACACATTTAGTGACAATAGCAAGCAAACCTATTATTATATAGGATTCACATGAGTTTCTATATAACCACTTGCTATGTGATATTTAAAAAATCTAAATTCAACAAATATAGCAAATCTTTCAACCTTGGCTGAGATATTTTTAACAAAATCTATTACTGCCATAATCCAAATGTGGCAGGGAAGCCTAGAAAAAACACAAGGCTGATGAAAAATCTTTTTGGGTCTAAAATGTCACCAAGAATTTAGATTATTCTAGTGGAAAGGTAGAGTAAGATGAAGAATTACAAATATATAAAAAACACTCCGAAGCTACTATATTTCACAGGGAAAATCCTTCACACCTCCAGGATGAGATTATAACCCATTACAGGGTAATTAAGCCTCTTGGCCACCTTACTCCCTCTGGTATGGCACTGTAACAGTTTATAGACCTGTCTCGAATGTGTCCCACCCTTTTCATGTGGAGCTGAGGACTAAATAGTGCAAATCACTTCAGATTTCTCATCCATTACATTTTTAGCAAATGCAGAAGTGGGGAAATAAAATAGCGCCATTGCATATCCCTTAAACTACCAATGGATCCTTATATCTTGTTACAAACAACTCAGAGGCAGGCAAATGATACTAGATTTCTAAAATCACTTCTGAAGACTCTTTAAAATCAATTGAGATATTTAGCTCATTAAATTCTCTAAAGGTTGTTAATACAGGTTGTAACCAGTCTGATGACGTCCATCCATAATCATGTGACAATTAACAAAGGCCAAAAAATTGTGTTAAGCCAACATGTGATCTCATGAAGGGGTTTGTGTGAGATGACTGTGAACTTTAACAATGATATTTGCTCTAGTATAGTCATGGGGAGGTACAAATAAAATCACGTAACAGAATTTATCTAATAGACAAAAACACAGTAGCTTAAAATGATTCAGTGTAACAGAAAGATAATGATCAGACTAATGTGTTAGCTTAAAACAACAAAATGAAATCATAAAGCAAACAATCAGCAAAGTACAATAAGATACAGAGACTTTCAAAAAACAATAGTGTCTGAAAAGGCTTACTAATTTCACCTCCAGACTCTTAAAGTTTTCTTCTCTAACCATTTAGATTCTTTCTGTCAGAGCTCTGGGATCTCCCATAGTGAGGGAGAATTCCTCACTGAACATAGTGTGGAGGAATCCCAAATTGGATATATTTTATAGTCTGGGCAGGCCCAAATGGCCAGGGGTTGTAGGAAGATGAATTTCTCTCCTGAATCTCAGGCATGATAATCACAAGGACTAGTGCACCCAGGAATAGTAGGAAGAAAAAATGTTCTAAAACTGGCATCTGTTAGAAATAGGTAATGCACTGCTCTTTTCACAATGCAGATCATGCTTGCAAATCTATTTTCTGTTTGGAAGAATAAAGTTCTTTCCCCTTTCCCCTTGGGGAAAAACGCAAGGGGCCACGCTCTTCCCCTGCCACAAGGACAGGGAGTTAGAGTTAGAAGCTCTCCTCAGGTAAAAGCCCTTTAGGAGACTAATTATTTCCTAAGAGAAATACACCCGGGCTTCCAAGGCAAAAAGTGAGCAGCAAGTAAAGACTCGACTATTTGCAAAGAAAAAGAGGGATTTATACTTTCCAAGTCTCTGTCTCTTAGAAAACCAAGCAAATTACATGATTGAATTGAATATAGGGTGGGTGGGTGGGAATGCCATTCTTTGGCATATATATGTATATGTGTACATATATGAGAGTTTTAATTATAAATATTTACAAAAATAGAAATCATCTAGATTAACAGAAGAATAAGTAGAAGACTTAAGTAATTATATTTTAGATGAAATTGAAAGACTCATGAGAAAGGAAGAAACCTATAGAACCAGATGAATTTCAAGTGAATTCTGTCAAATGTTTAAATAATAGGAAATATAATACAATGCAATATAATAATGAAATATATAATAATGCTATGTAAATTTTTAAGTACATAAAATATTCCCAAATAATTTCTTCTATGACCCAAATATTGTTTTGATACCTAAACAAGGGAAAGCAAAAATAGAGAGTGAAAACTATATACCAGTTTCCCTTATAAATATTTTTGTAACTTTAATTTAAATATATTTAAAATAAAATACTAGCAAGGAGATTACAACAATATTTCACAAAGGTCATACAATATATTCAGGTGGGATTTTACACCAGGGGTATATGGAAGGTTGATTTCATATTATGAAAGCTATTAAGTGTAATTCATTATATCAGTAACAAAAAATCATCTGATTATTTCAACAGATGCAGAAAATCTTTTCACAAAATATGACACCCATTCTTATGAAAAATAATAGAATGTATTGAAAAAAGTGAAGATTTTCTTAAAATGATAATTAGTGTCTATCTGAAATCAAATGCAAGGCTTATCTGTAATGTGGATAACTTAGAAGCCTTTTTGATAAGAACAATGATGAAATAAGAATGCACATTATCACCATTGTCATTAGAAATGCTAACTATAGCAATAAAATAAGAAATAAAAATAAAGAAATAAAAATATAACAGGAGGAAAGAAGTCTCTTTTTTGCAGAAAATATGATGGTATACTTAGAGAAGAGAACACTAGAGAGTAATAAAAATTCTAATTGAAACAACTTTAGCAATATTTCAGGATATAAAAAATCCCTCCCCCAATAATCAACATTTCTATATTTTAGAACAAAACTGCATAGGAATAAATGAAGAGAGAATACATTTTAAATAACTGTAGACATTATAAAATACTTTACTTTCTGCCTCCTGATACAAACCCAGGGAATATATTTACATAATTGATTACAAAACACTTTTTGTACAAATTAAGATAGATCTAACAACAGGAGAAAGATTCATTACTTATGATTAGACAGATCCATTTAATAAAAATGGCAATTTTATGGAAATTAATTAACTTCTTTAGTGCCATTCTAAACAAACAACACCTTATGTTTATTGTCTTGGAAACCATAATAACAAAATTGAAGCAGCAAAAAGACAAGAAATGTGAGGGAAGATAGCTTAGCAGTATCAGATTACAAACTGGTTGATTTCAAGGTCTACATAGTACCTTAATGAATATCTTTGTGCTTACCTGGTTGAGCCCTCTATTCTTACTTTCTCCAAATATGGAACCTCAAAAGTTATCTTGTGTCTGGACAGTCTTTCATTGTGTTAGAAGACTGCAATTTTATTTCCCTGAGTGTGATACATAATTTTACAAGTGAGAACTATTTTCTAGTGTGACTGATGTTCTGATTACTATTTTTAAATAGTCTAAGAATAAATGAAAGAATGTATTCTTTTAAATATCTTTTTGAATTTCTGAACTA
This sequence comes from Gracilinanus agilis, assembly GCF_016433145.1. NCBI lineage: Eukaryota > Metazoa > Chordata > Mammalia > Didelphimorphia > Didelphidae > Gracilinanus > Gracilinanus agilis. Next base: position 434,694,856 of record NC_058131.1, read on the forward strand.
TTTAGTTGAACTATTCAACTTGAACTATTCAGTCTTAAAATTTATAAAAACTTTTGTGGATGGCATTGTCAGATCTATGCTCTTCTATGAACTTTCAAGTAGCCATATCAATCAGGTCTGTTCTTCTAAGATATTAATTACCAAGATCAAAAGTACATTATAGTCAAAATATTTTTTTTCATTGTGGAGAAGTTTTATGAACAAAATCTTGATAAATATTGTACTGTCTCAATATTCCATCATTTAGTGAAAACTCATTTTTTTAGCACCTATTATATGAAGGGAATTGAGGGAAGTGCTGAGGACAAACAACTTAAAACAATATCTACTTTCATTGTTTTTGTGGAAATATGTACATAAATAACTATATATATATATATAAAATATAAAAATAAATAAAAGTAATTCTAAGGTAGAGAACACTAGCACCTTGAGGGAACCAGGGAAGGATACATGAATAGCATGGTACTTGAAATGAGCTTTGAAGAAATCAAGGAATTAAAGGAATTGTAGATAAGAAGAGAAAGTTTTTCAGATTTAGGGTTCAGCTACAAGAAAAGCATGCAAAACAGAAAATCAGTGTCACTGTGATGAACTACAATGAGTTGAGTTTAACTGTACCATAGAGTAGTGAACTAAGATAAATAAGCGTAGAAAGATTAATTGGCACCAGGTTAAGACGATTTTTAAGTACAAAAGAAAAACATTTTCATTTGATCTTAGTGTTGAAAAATAATTCATTTATTTTCTGTTAAGATCATAAGCCTTCATCAGGATTGTCATAAAAACCTAAGCTTTTATTTAAGATAGAGCACATGAGAAGATCAGCAGTAAAGACATGAATGACCCTGCTATAGCAAGGCCTGATTTTGGTTACAAAGTCTTCATTTTACACAGGACCAATTTGGAATTCTTATATACAAGAAAACTTATTGGTATGGTCAGTGGAAGCAGGTATCTCATCTGGACATAGGGACTAGACATCTAGCCTGGAAATCTGGACTGGATACACCTGGGTTGCACATCAACACCAAATATTAAGGCTGCCAAATGTTCAAAGGAAAATGTCCTCAATATCTTAGCATTCCTTTATTAGAATATCTGCTTTGAATAGTTGGTTAGGCATTATCTACAGTCATTTAAACTGGTTGTATTATGATTATTAGCTCCTTAAAAGAAGGCCCCTGAATTTTAGTGAACATGTGATACATTTAAATAATCACATTCTACTTTATTATGATTTAAAAGTCCATACTGATGACTAAATAAAAAATTTAATATCTAAAGTCAACAGGAGAAAATAGAATTTATTAAGCAGAGTAGTAATATAGTTAGTCTTGGGTACTCAGGAAATGACTTTGGCACACAAAGAAGGGAGTAATCGAAAAGTGAAAGAATTGAGACAGAGAGACCAATTAAGAGCTAGAGTAGTATATATATATATATATATATATATATATATATATATATATATATCCTTACATAAAAAACTTACCTGTACTAGTCTAGGTAAGAGGTGTTGAAGCCTATTTGAATGGTGTTGTAGAGTGAGAAATGATAAGATTTTCAAAATAATTTGGATATGTGAAATTAGAAGTGAAGAGAGAAGAAAAATATTGATGATGCAGACTTGTATAACTAGAAGAGTAGTTAGGCACTCAATAGAAATAGGGAAGGATTAGTTATGAAGGGAAGAGAGGTTGACTTCTCTTTGCAGATATGTTGAGTTTCCTGTACTTATAGAAGATCAAGAAGGGAAAAGAGACATCAAATAATAACATGTAAGGCCAAGAAGGCTTTTAAGCTTGAAGATACCACGGTATATTTTATAGGAACAGAAATGTCATTGTATTCCATAATTCTTTTCCCAATTGGTTATGCAGTAAGACGGGACTATGCAACTATAAGACCTGTAACTGGGTAGGAAAAACCAGAGATGAACTGACCCAAATTTGAGTCGATGGTATGCAAAATTATATAATCTCAGATGGTGATTCAAGAATAATTTGTGTTCTGAGCTGGGATCTAAAAGATTCTGAATTCCCAAACTAATGAAAATCTTCTTTTCCTACTGAGCAAAAAAATCATAGTAAGTGGACATAAGCAAGAAAAAATGCTTTCTCTTTCCTGATACCACTGTGAATTGTATAGTAGGTGGCAGTAGACTTGGTTGCTCTGGGAAAGAGGATGTCTCTAAAGTCTGAGGATCAGCCTGTACCTGTCCCCAGATGCTCCAGGAGATACTGTTTCTGCTTTACATATACCAATGATTCCCAAAGTGGGCACCACTGCCCCCTGGTGGGTGCTGCAGTGATCCAGGGGGGTGGTGAATAACTGTAAGAGGGCAGTGATAGTACGTGACAGGGGACACTAAGTAATATTTTTTTTTCTGGAAAGAGGGCAGTAGGCCAAAATGTTTGGGAACCACTGACATATACACTGAGCCCTTCTGAGAAACATAACATGGGACTTTCTGGAAGATCTTCTAACTCAAAGAGGGATATAAATATAGATGGATTAGTAAATGTTCAAGAATCAGCTTTCCAAGGGAAAAGAAAAATGTATGCATGGCATTTTAAGTTTATTCTACTTCATCAACATATTATATATCCCTTTCTTAAATCTACATAATCAAAGCTAGATAGAGAGAGAGACAGACAGACAGATAAATAGGTAGATAGATAGATAGTTAGATCAAGTTCTGATTCTAGTAATTGATGATTTCTGAAGTGTGAAGTCTTAAACTGAAAACTTAACAATCAGTACTTTCAAGTCAGTAAGAATTGGCTCCAGGATACCCTTAATATAAGAGAACATGACTGCCAGTGGGAATTATAATCCATATGAAATGCAGTTCTATAGGGAATGAGGGAAAAAATGGCCTCATAAGGAAGCAGAGGTATCTAGGAGAAGGTCCAGAAATTCTAAAAAAGAAAAAAAGAAAAAAGGAATTAATACAAAAGGTAGATTCACTCTCTGCTAATTTAATAAAATTACGAAGGATTAAGGTACCTTCCTAATGAGAAATATACTGGGGGGTTTCTTGCCTCTGTAGCTCAGGGAAGAGACTCAACACAGTGGAAGGTAGCTGCTCTTCTCCACATTAAATAGAGGAAGTCATGCAAATTAGGCTCCTCCTTCTAGGCATGAAAGCCAGCACAAAACCCTTGTCTGCAGCTCTGGGAGAGGAACTTCTTTGTATGAACTTTCTCTCCTAAGGATTAACACTGAGGACCTAAACCATGGGTTTTGGATTAATTGGAATTTTCATTCTATCTATTTTGCAAGGTAATTTTGTTTTTGTTTATTTGTCTTTTGGGGGAAGAAAACACTCTTTTAAGGGATAGATTTCTTTGACCTATCTTTCAATGACTTTGTTTGCAGGTGTCCATTGTGATATTCAGCTCTTGGAGTCTGGGGGAGATGTGAGACAGTCTGGAGGATCCCTGAAACTCTCTTGCAAAGCTTCTGGTTTTGACTTCAGCAGCTATTACATGAGTTGGCTCCGCCAGGCTCCAGGGAAGGAGCCTGAGTGGATCTCATACATTAGTAGTGATGGAAGTGGCACAGGCTACGTATCTTCTCTGAAACCCCGATTCACCATCTCCAGGGACAATGGCAACAGCCTGCTGCACCTGCAGATGAAGTCCCTGAAAGCTGAGGACACAGCCATGTATTACTGTGCAAGAGGCACAGTGAGGGAGAGGAGTGAGAGAGCAGAAAAAAACCTCTTTCTTTGGAGAGGCCTTGTGGAGAATGACTCAGAGAGGGAAGTCAAGAATATCCAGTATAAGGAGATCAGTTATAATAACAGGTGAAGAGTAAGGTGGACAAGTTTATTTTCAATATCTTTTGTTTTGTCTCAATTCCCAGAGAACAGCTCTATAGCTATCAACTGTTGTCTCTGAGATTTTCCTATTTCTGAGTCAGAGAGTGGGGATGTATCCTTTTAATGGGTTATATATTTCATACATGGTACCTAATTTTTTTTGAATTTGTCAAACATAAGGCACAGACAGTATCAAATGAGAAATCAGAAATTATCTAAAATTTGCTATGTGCATCCTGTAGACATTTCATGTACACTTAGCACATGGAAATATACCTATGTGGGAAAGTCAGCTAGTGTTCTGAATCGGTCTGAGGCCGTCTATTTTTTTTTCCTTGTATTTTTTCCCACATTATTTAATTAATTTATTTTTAGAATATTTTCCCATGGTTACATGATTCATGTTCTTTCCCTCTTCTCTTCTCTCCCCCTCCTCTGGAGCTGATAAGCAATTTCAAAGGTTTATACATATCTTATTACTTAAAACCTATTGTCATATTGCTCATATTTGTAAAGAGTAATTTTTTAAAAAACCATAACCCGCAATCATATACCCATATAACCAATTGATAAATCATATGTTTTTCTTCTGTGCTTCTGCTCCTATAGGTCTTTCTCTATATGTGGAAAGCATTCTTTTTCATAAGTTCATAGAATTGTTCTTGATCATTGCATTTTTATTAATATCGAGTCATATCAATCATATTTGATTGTCCCAAATGTTTCAGTTTCTGTGTACAATGTTCTCCTGGTTCTGCTCCTTTCGCTCTTCATCAATTGTCTTATGGGGAAAACCAGGGGAGATAACTTAAATATTAAATGTGGGTCAGAAGGGTGTGTAGGAGACAGGAATGACAAAAGATGGGGACCAAACAAGTTAGGGAGACTGGGTTTAACTGCTAAGGAAAATGTCTGTTAACAGAAGTGGCAGTTAGGCCTAACTGTCAACCTGCACCATCTAGACAAGGGCCTGTGGAAACTAGCAAGCAAATGACAAGAGTTTATAACAAATTTAATTAAGGGAAAGGATGGGAATAGGGGTTTCTACACTTCCAGACTAAGGGCAAAGCACAGGATCAGGGGAGGGACTTATCTACACTGAACTGAGACCTAAGCCAGACAGGGCCCACAGAACAGCAGGACTGAAGTGGGAATCCTCACGGCAGAGTCCTCACTCACTCCAGTGATGTTGCAGCTCCTCCAGGACCACTAGTTGTACTCTTTCAGGTGAGTAGATTCTGGGAGCTAACCCTGCCCAAGTTAACCTGCAACTCAGGTTGGGATTAATAGTCTCTACCAAAATCTCCCACAAGTAGATGTCAGTCTTCCTTCAGGATCCCAGGGAATCAGGGTACAAACTCCACTTCCTCTGAGGTCTCCCAGGATCAGTTAAACTTGTCCCAACCACCATGGAGTCTGTCTCAGAGAGAGAGAGAGCCACACTTCTTGCTTCCCCATTCCATTTAGAATTCTCAAACCCTTCCTGCTAGGTCTCCTAAATAATAACTAAGTAATCTTCTCACAACAATTCCTAGGGGTCTCTCCAGTTCATCATTCCTTATAGTACAATAATATTCATCACCATCATATACCACAGTTTGTTCAGCCATTCCCCAATTGAGGGACATCTCTTCTTTTTCCAGTTTTTTGCCAACATAAATAGTGCAGCTATAAATATTTTTGAACAAAATTTTTTTTTATCTCTTTGGAATACAAACCCAGTAGTGGTATAGTTAATCAAAGTGCATGCAGTCTTTTAAAGTTCTTTGGGCATAATTCCAAATTGCTTTCCAGAATGGTTGGATCAATTCACAACTCTCCCAGCAATGAATCAGTGTTCCATTTTTTCAACATTTATTATTTATTTATTATTTCCCTTTCCTGCCATTTTGGTTAGTCTGCTAGGTATGAACTGGTACCTCAGAGTAGTCTTAATTTGCAATTTCTAATCAGGCAGGATTTAGAACACTTTTTTCACGTATATTAAAATAGAGAGATAAGAAAGCAAGTTCTCAAAAGATAGAGGTTGCTATCAAATTGGCTCAAGGACAGAATTCAAGGGAAAGGTTCCAAAGAATGTTAGGAAGAAATATGAAGAGGACCTGAAGGCTGGAGACTGTCAAGTTGGTTCCTGTTTCTTTGGAACTTGGAGGGATCACTTCCTGTGAAGAGAATAACTGACTTTCTGTGGGAAGCCGTTTGACCTTACAGCTGAGTCCCTTTGATCTGCTTTCCAGTCTCTGAATAGCTTTCATCTGGATTTACATCTACTTCTACCTCTTGTGTTCCTGAACTTCAGTTTGAATTATATCTATGTTTTGTGAAGAAACCAACCTGAAGAAAGAATATTTCTGTCTGTGATCAAGTAAACTTACAGCCTTTTGGCTATAGGCCTTGGGTGACCCTACCATTTAGTCTCCACCTTATCAAGTCAAGCAGTTTGAACTATATTACCTTACCAAGACTATTTCTAGAGAGGCCTTAGTCAGGAAAGCTAGATTTAGGGCAACGTTCGGCAACCTTTTTGGCCATGAGAGCCATAAATGCCTGCTGAAGGAGGAGGATGGAGGCAGAAGGCACTGGAATATGGGGCGGGGGCTGAAGGGCCCCCTGGGGCACATCCTGGGGCTCTGCCCAGACTGGCCAGTCGGGAGGTGGAGCCAGATATGGCTTGACAGCCAACGTTGCCGACACCTGATTTAGGGACAGACAGACAGTGTAGGTTGTCAGGTAGTATAAAGAACAGAAGAGACTCACGAGAGTCTATTAGATTTTGGAGGGAGGAGAAATAAGAAAATTAGAGATAGGGAAATCCCTTTTGGCCCTCCTTCCTTTCCCTGTTTTGAAATGTGTCAAATAAACCTTTTCTGTTATAAAACAAATCAGTCAGATTGTATTTATCACGGATTCAGGTTTGAGGCCTACCATTCCGACCTATCAGTCTGACAGACGGAGAATAGTATTTTAATAATTTATCGGTTTAATAAGTGATACAACTCACTTTTTTATGTGACTATTAATAGTTTTTATTTCTTCATCTAAAAACTGATTATTTATATCCTTGGACGATGGTCAATTGGTGTCAATTGGTGAATGGCTTGATTTCTTGTTTATTTGTCTTAGTTCCTTATATATTAGATCTTTGTCAGAGTTTTGTTATAATTTTTTTCCCAGTTTCTTGCTTCCCTTCTAACTTTGGTTGCATTGGTTTTGTTTGTACAAAACTTTTTAAATTTAATATAATCAAAATTATTCATTTAACGTCTTTTAGTGTTCTCTGTCTCTTGCTTCGTCTTAAATTCCCTTCTTTCCCATAGGTCTGACAGGTATATACTATTCTATGTTCACCTAATTTATTTATGATTTTACTCTTTATCTTTAGGTCATTTACCCATTTTGAATTTATCTTGGTATAGGGTGTAAAATATTGATCTAAACCTAATTTTTTCCATACTCTTTTCCAGTTTTCCCAGAAGTTTTTGTCAAATAGTGAGTTCTTGTTCCAAAAGCTGGAATCTTTGGGTTTATCAAACAATAGCTTCCTGAGGTCATTTATTCCTAGTTTATTCCACTGATTCACCCTTCTGTCTGTTAGTCATCACCATATTGTTTTGGTACTCACTTCTTTGTAGTACAGTTTAAAATCTCATACTCCTAGGCCCTCATCCTTCTCATTTTTTCCCCATTAGTTCCTTTGGTATTCTTGATCTTTTGTGCTTCCAGACGAACTTTTTTATAATTTTTTAAATTCTATCAAAAAGGTTTTTGGTATTTTGATAGGTATGGCACTAAATAAGTTAGGTAGGGTTGTCATTTTTACTATAATTAGCTCATTCTATCCATGAGCAATTAATGTTTTCCAGTTGTTTAGATCTAGTTTTATTTGTGTGAAAAGTGTTTTGAAGTTGTATTCATATAATTTCTGAGTTTGTCTTGGTAGATAAATTCCCAAATATTTTATATTGTCTAGCATGATTTTAATAGAATTTCTCTTTCTAACTCTTGCTGCTGAGTTTTGTTGGAAATATATAGAAATGTTGATTATTTATGTGGGCTTATTTGCTACCCTGCAACTTTGTTAAAGTTGTTAATTGTTTCCACTAGCCTTTTAGTTGATTTTTCTAGGATTCTCTAAGTATAACATCATGTCATCTGCAAAGAGTTATAGTTTAGTCTCCTCATTACCTACTTTAATTCTTTCAACTTCTTTTTCTTCTGAAATTGCTACCACTAGCATTTCTGGCATAATATTAAATAATAGTGGTGATAATGGTCATCCTTGCTTCACTCCTGATCTTATTGGGAAGGCTTCTAACTTATCCCCATTGCAGATGATACTTGCTAATGGTTTCAAATCAGTACTGTTTAATATTGTAATGAAACGTGCTTCTGTTCATATAATTTCTGTGCTTTCAATAGGAATGGGTGTTGTATTTTGTCAAAGGCTTTTTCTATTGAGATAATCATGTGATTTATGTTAGTTTGGTTATTGATATGATCAATCATGTGCATGGTTTTCCTAATGTTAAACCAGCCTTGCATTCTTGGTATAAGTCCTAGCTGGTCATAGTGAATAATCCTTCTGATAACTTGCTGTTATTTAAGATTTTTGCATCTATTTTCAATAAGGAGATTGGTCTATAGTTTTCTCTCTCTCTTTTTGGTCTTCTTGACTTGGGAATCAGTACCATATTTGTGGCATACAAGGAATTTGGTATAATTCCTTTTTTGCCTATTTTATCAAATAGTTATGTAGTATTGAGACTAGTTGTTCTTTAAATGTTTGATAGAATTGACTTGTGAATCCATCTGGCCTTGGGGATTTTTTCTTAGGGAATTCATTGATGGCTTGTTCAATTTCTTTTTCTGTGATGGGATTATTTACGTATGCTATTTCCTCTTTTGTTGATCCAGGCAATTAATATTTTGTAAATATTCACTCATTTCACTTAGATTGTCATATTTATGGTTATATAATTGGGCAAAATAGCTCTTAATTAAAATTGCCTTAATTTTCTCTTCATTAGAGGTGAGTTAGCCTTTTCATTTTTGATACTGTTAATTTGATTTTCTTCTTTCTTTTAAAATTAGATTTACCATTACTTTATTTTAATTTATTTTTCTGAAGTACCAGCTCCTAGTTTTATTTATTAGTTCAATAGTTCTCTTACCTTTAATTTTATTAATTTCTCCTTTAATTTTTAGGATTTTCAATTTATTTTTATCTGGGAATTTTTAATTTGTTCTCTTTCTAATCTTTTAATTTGTAAGCCAATTCATTGATTTCTTCCTTCTCTATTTTGTTGATAATAGGCACTCAGGATTATAAGTTTTCCCTTAGTACTGATTTGGCTGTATTCTATAGATTTTGATATGTTGTCTCCTCATTGTCATTCTCTTCAATGAAATCAGTAATTGTTTCTATGATTTGTTATTGGATCCAGGAGTTTTGAAGAATTCAATTATTTTGTTTTCAATTAGTTTTAAATTTGTCTCTCATTGAATCTTTATTAATAATAATTTTCATCACATTATGTTCTGAAAAAGTTGCATTTATTATTTCTGCTTTTCTGCATTTGTTTGTGATGTTTTTATGTCCTAGTACATGGTCAATTTTTGTATATGTACTGTGTGTGCTGAAAAGAAGGTATATTCATTTTTATCCATATTCAGTTTTCTCCAGATATTGGGTAAGGCTACTTTTTCTTACAATTCATTCACTTCCCTTATTCCTCTCTTATTTATTTTTTTGATTTGGTTTATGTAGTTCTGATAGGGGAAGTTTGAAGTCTGAGGGCGTTTATTATAGTGAGGCACATGCTTTCCTAATCTGATCCCCTCATTCAAATTGTGGACCAGTCAAAATATTTCGGGAGGAGTTGAGGTGACACTAATCCTGCCTCCTCATAACTGACTGATCTAATCAATATTTACCTTTATTTGGAAGATGCTTACTGTGGCTATAAAATCTGGATACAACTGGACTCATGTCTGGACTTCCCAATGCTTTTTCCTGATTTTTCTTCATTTAATCAGGGCAAAGTCTAAAACATGGATTTCTTTTAACTGCTATCTGTAAGTACATTATATACATATTTGTATGTATGGACATATGAATACACACACATATAGATTTATTCACACACATATGGAGGAACATGACACTTGTCATATTCAAACTCTGGGAGTTGTGAGTCTCACCTTGATTGACAGGTGAAGACAATTGGAGACATCAGAATGTCCCCAGATGCCGTGAGGACAATTGGGAAGGCAGTTGGCCAGAGGATATAAATACCCTGAGAGTCATCTGACAGGGACCTTTGGCTTTGACCCCTGGAATCCTTGGCCTTGGACATTGATCTCTAATCCTGGAGCACTGACCTTTGGATCTCTGACCGTGGGTCCTCTGATTCTTTCTGAATTCCCCCTAGATATTTAGACATCTGAGCCATCATTAGATATTTAGGTATCCGGGTCCAGGTGGGAACAGGGAAGAAGGAAGGAGAAGAAGCAGAGGGAGGTAAGGGAGGTATTTCCTGATGGCTGTAGGACTGACATAACAACTGGCAATAAGAAGCTAAGAGGAATCATTGATATCTGTATTAATCAAGCAGATTGCTTTCTCTGGTTTCGCCATGGCCAAGCTGAGCCAGAGGAGGTGAAAAACAAGAGCTCCAGCATTATTGAAACAGCCTACAGTCCTGAGGGATTAGTGATCATAGCCATTAGTGACAGGGTCTCCTATCCCCAATCCATTCCTGGTTATTCCTTTCCCTTATTAACATCTATAGATAAAGTTTATTAAGTACCTTCCTGAGTCATTATTACATCACAACCCTTGGGGAGGGAGCAATGCAGTCAGATGAAAACATTATCCAAGGCTAATAGAGCCCAACATTAATAATCAATCCAACCCCATGTGGGACCTGAAAGTGTTACCCATCCACCTGACCTTTAGGGATCCTGCCTGGGTGCTGTTATCGAGAAGGGGGCAGTTATTATAACATCCAGCTGAGTGACAGGACTCGGGTGTCCCTGCATCAGATATCAAGGGAATCCAAGACACAGCTTCCCTGATTAATATACTCTATAATAACTATAATAGTAGACAAAGATATCTTCCTTATAACACACTGTAATCGAAGGAAATATGAAGCTTCTGTTAAATTAGTCCTGTTATTACCAAAATCATATTTTTCTCATTTAATAAATAATCATCTAGCTACTGGACTAGTGTCCATTAAGAAAAACCTAAACCTCAGATTCTGAGGAATTCTGGGTGAATTAAATTACTAATTTATTAAAACAGAAAATATAGACATGCATGTCAGAGGACATCAGGAATGGAGACTTCCCCATTCTTAGAGAGGATGAGACAATTCATCTTTCATTCCACAAGGAGAGGTATGGGAAATGGGTAGTCTTTTCCAGGGACCAGTGGAAGAGAAAATGAGGGTGTTTCAGGATGTTTGGTAGCAAGGGTTGACCACACAGTTGCTTTAAATTGGCTTATGCTTCTTCAGATAGAATTTGTGATGGACAGCTTAACAAGGTTAGCCAATGAACACCAAAGAGGCTTCTGTGAGTGGTCAAGACTAGATAAGATATTTGAGTGATTAACAAAACTTTTGACTCATTCCCAAAGTTTATAGTGGGATCTTGCCCAAAGCATTGAAGCTAGAAACTCCTTTATGTCCAGAGACATATCTTTGCAAGTAGCCATCTTGTATAAACTGTTACAAGATGGGGGTTCAGATTTTGAAATTCAGAGCAGGCATGAGATAGTGAAAGACTGTTGAAGCACCCCTATAAATAGGAGGTCACCCCCAAGGAAACTGACTCAGTTGTGAGTTAGGTGGGTGGTAAAGGGTGGAAAGGGGGAAAGATCTCCAATCAAACCCAGAAGCTTCACCAAAGACTTGAATTAGCTGATTCACTCTAGGATCTAGCTACTTAGGTCAACTGTCATATCCTGCAATCTGCAGTATATTTTATAATCATCATCAACAATACTCAACAATACCATCAAGAAATTCATTTCAGAAGATTAACAGCTTTTTATAACCAGCCAAGTTTAGCTTTGACATTTAACATATGAATTAGGCTGATGTTGCCAAGCCAGCCAGAGTGGCAGAATTCCACCTCAGGCTTTTCCCCAAGGGGAACTGCTTGGCTATTTATCAACTAGATATTAGTTTTAGTTTAACCTCTTAAAATCCTCTATCTTCACCCATTTTTTCCTTAATCCCTATATCATCAAGATATTCCTGTACTTATTAATTAAATTAGTTATCTGTTGTTGAGATCTGCTTATTGGCCTAGTCCATCGACTTCAAGAAGATTTTCATTGTTAAACCTCACAGTTGGGATTAATTCCTTGGCTGGGGAGGATTGTACAGGCCAATCACCAACTGTTGCTTGTAATTCATTTCTAATCAGTCCAAGATCATCAATACTATTTGCAGTCAGATCAGCATAACCAATATTACATCAAGAAGATACAGAACTATATATCATCAGTTAAGAATTCTATCAGTGTGTACCTTCTGACCAACCCACAGGGAGAACACTGTCCAGCTGCTGAACAGAGAGCAGCCTGTGATTATAATACCAACACATGTAATTTTTTATTTAAAGAAAAAGAGATTTAGGGTGATGAATGGCCCAAGAGCTGATGGATTGGCCCTAGGTATACATCAAGGTTTGTAGAGAGCTGTAAACAAACAATTTGATCCATAATTCATATCAGATCCAACTATAACTGATGATTATAACCAATTTATAACTTTTTTCATTATTCAAAGTTTTCCTGTGTAATAAATCATGTTATTTTGAAGAGAAGGAGGATATGTCAGGAGCTATTAAGAGAAATTAGAATCTCAAGTAGATATTTTTATCTGGACCACCTCAAAAGATCAATACAGACTGGCAGAGCTGTGTATTGCCTTTTCTCCCTATCAGGTTTGAGAAAACGGAGTGGGCTATCTAAGATAAAAATGTGAGATTCCTCTTTTGATTCCTTTCATAATTCTCACCTTCCTTTAAAATGCATTATAGTAAAAAAGCTTTGGGCTCTCAGGAATCCAGCAGGAGGGGGGGCTAACATTGTTCCCCTTTGACCGAGAGTGCAGCTGCCTAGTACGGCCAAGGTCAAACCCTTGACAGGACAACTTGCCCAGAATTAAAGCAAAATAATGTGGCTCAAAAAATTGTTTAATACCATCAAGGCTGAGAACTTCAGGGGCTTTCTGGCCTAACAAGATGTCCCAGGCTCCACTTAAAGATAACACATATAGTTGATAGTTTAGCATAGGTTTTTTTTTTTAATCTACACCTGGAGGCTTCTAAGACTTTTGTTTTGATTATGGTAAAAATACTGCTCTCTGTAACTCTGGGAAACTTTCTTGGGCTTTTGGGGGAAGGGGATCTTTAATTTCCTTTATAATAAATTGATGACACCATTATATCTTGGAGCATTATGAGCTAACAAGTCATGCTTAGAATCTGTTTCGTTCTTTGCATCCGATGACCACCCTAGGCCACTCAGATTAGTCTCTGCTTATAGAGCAGGATCTCTATAAAGGTTTACATATTTATTTCAGGTGTGGGGTCTTGTCACTTCCCATTCCAGGGAAATCTCCATCTTTTCCCAGAATAGTCCATGTATTACAGGTGGAAAGCCCTGGAAAATGGGTATGTAAGGAAGGAGGGTACAAATCTAAGTGGAGGTGTGTTTTGAGGTCTGAGATATAGGTGGACTTAAGGACACTACAAAGGGAAAAAAGTGGCATGCACAGGTTTGGGGGATTTCCCTGGACTGCCAGAATCTTTAGTTTCCCCCATTATCCTACCTGCCTTAATTTGTCAGCACAGGAGATATATCACTAACCTCCTGGAATGCTATCATCTAGATGGGGAATATTTGGAGGGTACAGTACAGTCCAAGAACACTATTGGTGATTAATAATGCCCAACAGTACAGAACTAATATAAATACAGAACAATAGAAGCGATTAATAATACACAATAATACAAAGCTGATTTACATAATAACAAAACAGTACAAATCCATTATGAGTGGTTAATAATACAGAATGGTTAAATGATTTTACAGATTTTGCAATGGGCACTAAATAGTGCTAACTGGTAAAAAAAATACAAGATTTCAGAACATGAGCATATTGCTTCTGTCATTGCTTGCCTCTTCCATCAGTAAGAGTATAATTTCGTTTCTATTTGACTCTCAGAGAGCCATTTATTTATAAGGAAAATCATGCCACTAGCTGAAACTTTCTTTATAATGTATGTTAATGGACCTTATTCTGAATGGCACAAAAAAGCTAACAGAGGTAAACTAAGTCCCACTGTGGCAATAGCACTTATTTTCTCAAAGCAGGGACAGGCATGTGAAATAGAGGGACCGTACTCTTAGCTGTTCAAAGACAGGCTGTTGGTGCACCATCATTATAGTGTTTTTGAGGTAAGGAGGATTTAGGAGGTATGACTAGAAGGAGTTTAAATTGTAGACTACTTTTATAGACAGGAGTAACACAATTTTTATCTGAGACTAAGACAATCTTGATTGGTACATATTTTCTTTTTTTTCTTTAAAGATTTATTTGTTATATTAAAATAGTTAACACATTCTCTCCTTTCCCCCTTAGAGAAGGCATCTTTTGACAAAAGGATGTATTATATATAAAACTATATCTTGATTGTTTTTATTTATTTACATGGTTTCAATAAGACTTGAAGATATTGTTACTTTATCTCCCCCCTACCCCCAATTATAGCGTAGGGAAATGGGATCAATATTAAGAAGATGAGATTAGTGCCAAAGAGATGGATTAATGTTGGTGTCTGCTCTCTTCTTTAGGCTGATCCAGGTACCCAAAAGCCATGCAAGGCTAAAATATATGATGTAACAAGTATTTGTTAATTAAGTAAGCAATAGAAGGTTATGGCTAAGTTGGGAATAGTGGATGGAGAGCTGAGTTTGAGGGAGCTGGATTTCTTTAAGTCAGAATGGAATCTTGGAAGGATGACGGGAAGAGAACTTTCTCAAGAAGCCTTGGGAAAAGTAGTTGGACCAAGAATCACTTTTTGGACTGTCCTGAATAAGGAAGGTTAAGGAGCTTGCTCTGTGAGTTGGAGAAAATCTGGTGAATTTATTTCTTGAAAACATCCTAGTCAGCAAGAGAAGAGTGGTTGCAGTTCCTCGGTTTCACCAGTTGGTGGCAGGAGAGAACAGCAGCTGAGTGGTAGTGTCTGTGAGAATTCTGACAGCCTGACATCTGAGCTGAGGGAAGAAATCCAGTTTTAATCTATTACTGTTAATAAGAATATATTTTTGTGTTAGGATAGAAAGATAACTAATTGTGGAATTTAGTTAGACAGTGTAGAATAAGGATTGACTTTTGGTAATCATGAAGCCATCTCTCATGAGACAGATAGTACCTAACCAATAGCATATACCTAACCATCTCTGCCTTCCACTTAAGTTTCTCCTCTTTCCCTATTTATGAACAGGTTTTCTCTCACATTAGGACATAAAATCCTTAAGGCATAGATCATTTTTTATTTTTAGTTTCCATCTCCCAGGTTTATGTGATAGTACAATTTTAAGTTCTGAGCTATCTCCCTCCTCCTTCCCCCTAACCCCTTGCACTAGAGAAAGCATCATTTGACCTGTCCCCTCCAAATTTTATATACATATATATGTATATATGAAACCATATCATGCATATTTCTACTCATATTTTTCCTCTATAAGTGGATATTCACAGTTATTCTTCTGATTATGTGGCTTATGTCATATACAATGTTCTCTTGGTTCTGCTCTACTCACTCATTATTATTTCATTTAGGTATTTGCTTTTTAAAATAACCTCTTCATCATTTTGTAATGCCCCATAGTATTCCAACACAACCACATACTATAACTTGTTTAACCATTCCTCAATTGATATTGTATAATTGGAATTTGGGAGATGACATTTAAAAGTATATATATATTTTCTATGGACACGTGGGAACTATCAAACTACATTTCCCGTGGTCCAACAGGTTTCCGGTTCTTTGGGCTTGGGGACGCCTGCGTCTCCATGCAGAGGACAGTTTAAATGGGAGGAGAATCCGAAAGGAAGCTCTCTCTGAGCTAGCAGGCGCGGGAAGGTACAAAAGGTAAAATGGAGGAGGCAGTTTGAATTCTTACTGGCGCAAGGTCTAATGATTTTACCAGCATGGCCATGGCTTTAATTAAACTGCTAATTTCTATATTTATATCAGTCTTTATCATTTTTGAACAAAACAATATGCATATCCTCAATTTTCAGTTCTTTACCACCACAAAGAGAGCTAGCATAAAAATTTTAAAACATCTAAGATCTTTTCCTTGGAAAACAGACCTAATAGTGATATCACTGGGTCAAAGGGTACACACAATTTTTAAACTCTTTTGGGATAATTCCATAGTGCTCTCCAAAATTGTTAGATCAATTCACAGTTCCAACAACAGTATATCTCACAGATATCTCAGAGTTGTTTTAATTTGCATTTCTCTAATCAATAATGATTTATAACACTTTTTATATGATTATATGTGCTTTGTTATAATGAAAATAGGACTCTGCTACTACTATGCTTCTAGGGGATATTGGTTAGCGAAGCTGTGTCTTTGTATTCCCCTAGGTAGCTGGTGACTGGGGAAACACCAACCCAGTCACCCTTGCTGGATGATATAATTCCCCTATTCTAAATAACAGTGCCCAGGCAGGATCCTTAATGGTCTGGTAGATGAGTAACCCTTTCAGGTCCCACCTGGGGTTGTATTAATTATTAATATTGGGCTCTAATTAGCCTTGGATATGTTTTCATCTGACTATGTTGCTCTATGCTGACTATGTGGTCGTGATATAATGACTACTAAGGAAGGTACTTAATGAAACTTTATCTGTTGATCTTAAATAGGGAAAGGAATAATCAGGAACGGATTGGGGATAGGACACCCTCTCAAGCTAATATCTATGATCAATAATCCCTCAGGACTGTAGGCTGTTGTTTCAGTAAAGCTGGAGCTATTGTTTTTCACACTCCTCTGGTTCAGCTTGGGCACTGCCAAACCAGAGAGGGCAATCTGCTCGGTTGGTACAGATATTGTGATTTCTCTCAGCTTCCTCTTTATCAGTTTGTGATATGTCAGCCTTGACAGCCTTCAGGAAATATCCACCTTTACCTCCCTCTTCTTCTTCACCTCCCTTCCTCCTGTTCACCACCTGGGCCCAGACACCTAAATAGCTAATGATGATTCAAATGCCTAAAGATCTAGGGAGATTCAGGGAGAACCAATGCTCCAAGACCCAAGATCAAAGATCAATGGTCAAAGGCCAAGGGCCAAATCAAAAGGTCCAAAGATCAAAGACTCCTCCCAGATGACTGTTAGGGGTACTTATACTCTCAGGCTAACAATCTTTGCCCTGTCTTCACGGCCTCTAGGAACATTCTGTAGTGTCCAACTGTCTTCACCTGTCAATCAAGGTGAGACTAACAATTCTCTGAGTTTGAATATAACAGCTTTTGATTTCTATCTCCAAAAATGTTCATTTTTTGACTATTTATAAATCGGGGAATGACTGATATTCTTATAAATTTCAAAAATTTCTCTATGTAGTTGAGATATGAGAACTTTATCTGAATAAATGTCTCTAATCTTTACCCAGTTTTCTTCTTTCTTTCTAATTTAGCTCTATTGGTTTTATTTATACCAAAGCCTTTTAATTTAAGGTAATTATGATCATCCATTTTGCATCTCATAATGTTCTCTATATTTTGTTTATTCCTAAATTCTTCTATCCACAAATCTGATAAATAATATGTTCCATTTTAATATATTTTTACAATATCTTCCTTTATGTCTAGTTCAAGTGTCCATTTTGACCTAAATCTTGGTAAATGGTATTGGTTTATACCATTTTCTGTCAAACTGCTTTCTAATTTTCCCAAAAATTTTTATTCAGTAGTGGATTCCTTTTTTTAAAAGCTTGAATCTTTGCATTTGTCAAAAACAAGGTAGAGCAAAGTTGATAGACTAAAGGCAGTTTCTATGCACTCTTAAATATCCCTTCAAATAAAGCTAAAATAATATCTCAAAGCGAAATATGTATTGGCAGAGCCCACATAGACAGGGTAAGGCAATTTTCCTTTTCAGGAATACTTGGAAGGTCAGTAGGAAAGGTCTGAGGGTGAGAGGGGAAGTGCAGCCTGTCTAATTATGCAGTCTTTCTGGCAATCTGTCAGCTTAGGCACAAACTAAGAGTGAGTTCTGCTCCCCACCCCCAGGCCAGACAGCAACAAGGCACTTCCAAACACATCTCTTAATGTCCTGAGTCCAGGCACAAGCCAGCAATAGGCAACTGAATTGTCAGCAGAAGTTGCCTCTCTAGTGATTTCAGCCTACTTGTAGTAATGTGAAGTGAATAAGAAAACTGATCAGAAGGAGATTACAGACACCAATTTGCTGGCACAAGGTGGACAATTCTGTTGCATTGTCCATAGTCAGTTCAAATTTAAAGTCCCAGGGAAAGGGGGAGGACCAGCAGGAGCAAAGACATGGTCACAGTTCCAGATTAGAAAGGAGTACTTGCAGCCAATCATAGAGTAGAGCACAGTTAAAGAGAGTGCTGAGCCCATCCTCTCCTTAGATCATATCACTTAGGAAGAACAGAAAGTTAGAGATACCTGGAACTAGCTCTGAGGATAGAAGCATGAAAAACCTAAAGTCTGAGATTGTGATCTTTCCATTCAGGGACCAGAGCACACTTTAATATAAAATAAATGTCAAGGACAAGGAAAATGAGCAAACTTAAGGAAAAAAAACCCTGAGTATAGAAAGTTATAGGGAAGACAATGAAATCAAAGCAGTTACGTTGCAAAACCACAAAGAAAAATGGAAATTGGTTGCACACCCTGGATACTCTCATAATGGATTTAAAAAATCAAATAAGAGGAAAAATGGAAAAGGAAATGAAAGTAATGCAAGAGTCAACAGTTTAGTGAAGGAGGCACAAAAAATACTGATGAAAATAACATCTTTAAAAAAAACAGAAAAGACCAAAGTGTAAAAGAAGCATAAAAATGTGCTGAGGAGAACACCTTAGAGGGCAGAAATGTCAAAATGAAAAACAAGGTACAAAATCCACTGAAGAAAAGATATTAAAAAGTAAAATTTGGCCAAATGGAAAAGGAGGTACTCACTAAAGATAATTCTATAAAAATAGAATTGGGCAAATGGAAGCTAATGATTCCATGAGACACCAAAAACCAATAAAACAAAATTTAAAAATTTTAAAAATAAAAATATCAGAAAATGTGACATTGACCTTGAAAACAAATGCAGAAGACATCTTTCTATGATATGGGGAGGGGAAAGAGAGACTGAGTTACTTGGAAATAAATTCTATTAAAATAAATAATTAAGAAATTATTAAGGAAAACCACATTGATATTCTTGAACAATAGGGAAAAATAGAAATTGAATAATCCATTGATCATCTTCTGAAAAAAATCTCCAAAGGAAAACTCCCAGAAATACTATAACCAAATTCATGGATAGGTGGGCCTCCAAAATTCCCAAGACCACATACTCCTCTATAGACTCTCCTATAATCTAATTCATGCTTTCTTTTTTTGTGTAGTGTATAATAAAACTTTAAATAAAACTGCCATGCCTTGTCAATATTTCATGGATCACCAAAATGCTACCGGTACTATAGATCTTTCACTCTCCCTTACTGGCACTGGCTATGTATTTATAGGTGACAATTTAATATACATAGCCCTCCTGATCTGTGGGAAGGGATAACTGTGTGGTCCCCTTACTCATTCCAGACTTGACTAAAGTATACGATTAGAAAAGAAGTCAAGCACTCAATAGGAACAAGAGAGTTCAGAAAAAGATAAGTTATGAGGGGAAAAGATATCTACTTTGTGGGCATGCTGAGTTTCCTGTACTTATTGGACATCACTTTAAATTGTCCATTTGGAGGTGGGTGCCAGAGATTGCTAGAGAAATTAGGGGAGAATGTGAAAATCTGGAATAATCTACATGGAGATAATAATTTAATGGTAACTTTTGGGAGATTATATATACCACTGGGTAAGGAGGTCAGAAAACAAATTGCAAAGAGTTGAAAAGTAAGAGAAAGAATGGAAGTAGAAATATCAAATGTAGACTTTTTCTTGTTTTTAAAAGTGATAAATGATATAGAATGATTCTGTGAAGATACTGTAGGATCAGTGAGGCTTCTTAGATTTGGAGGGGTCAAGAATAAAAATATATTCTGTAAGTTGCTTTGAATTCTTTTTCCTATAGGTTATGCAGCAATGACAGGACAGTGGCAATGTATCTGGGGAGGAAAAAACATAGAGATAAATTGACCCAATTCAGACTTCACATTATTTAAAATTATATAATTTGAAAGGCTATTTGGAGAATAATTTGTAATTTTGGCAGGATTCTAAAGGACCATATATCCCCCAAATGATGAGAATTTGCTCTTCCTACTGAGCAAAGAATTAATATAAAGTGGACAAAAGCTAGAAAATCATCTCCCTTTCCTGAAGTCAACGGGAATTTTATGATTGGTGTTGTTATCAAACTTAATTGATCTGAGGTGGTCCCTACATTCTGAGGTTCAGCCTCTAACTGTCTCCAGATACACTAGAATAGAGATGGCAAGCCTTTTAGAAAAGGAGTGCCAAGTTTTACCCCCAACCCCATCCCCCAGACTGAGTGCAATGCCTGCTCCCTGCCAGAGATTGAGTAGCATGCCATACACCCCTACCTTGCCCACTGGCACCCCCTGCCCTTACCCCAGACAGGGGAGGAAAGAAATGCTTCCATTGGGCTGCTGGATGGAGGGGTGAATAAAGTGAAAAAATGTCCTCAGTACAGATGTAGAGGGAGAAGGCAGTGGTCTGAGCATTCTGTTCTCCTCCAGCTCTGCCACCTCTGAATCTTACCCCCATTGCACTCCAGCTGGACTGCTGGGTAAAGGGATGGGTGATGTGAAAAATGTCTGCAGGCATGGTGGAGAGAAGGGAAGAGAATATCTCTGTCTGAGTATCTCTGCCTTTCTAGTAAGGAACTGGGGTTGGGAGAAGTTCAGCTCCTGTACCCCTAGAGAGTGCTCTGTGTGCCATCTTTGGCACCTGTGCCATAGGTTCACCATTACTTCACTAGAAGATAAATACATTCCTCAGAAGTAGTGTCTCCTGAGGCACACACTGAAACCTTCTGAAGGCTTTCTGGAGAATCCAAGGAATTCAGTGGACCAAATTGTATTCTATTCATCTCTTCTCATGCATGTTCTAAGAGACATTTAACAACCAGTTCAGCAGGAGAAAAATGTATGCACAACACATTTTTAAGTTTAATCTACATTATAAACAATTTATTTATCCTTTTCTTGAGTCTACACAGTCAAAAAGAAAATATGTAAATAAAGCCTTGATTTTTAGTGTCTCCTGATTTCTGAAATGTAAAGGCTTACACAGAAAAATTATCAATATATCTCTCAAACCCCGAATAATCTGGCTCCAGCATACCCTAGTTATGACTGGAATTGAAGGGAATTATCCATATGAAATCCAGTTCTAAAGAGAATGAGCAAAAAAAAATAACACCATAAATAAGCAATCAGGGTTATCTAGGAGTAGGAACAAAAAAATATTTAATGGATTTCTAAAGTAGATTCAGTCTCTGCTGAAAGACAGAAATGACAAAGGATTAAAGTACCTTTCTAATCAGAGATGGTACTGAGATCCACACAGAAAATATCAGGAATGTAGAAAAGGCCAATAAGCATTTTCTTTGTAATGGAGTGGTATTATATTGATTTTGACAGAGATATTTAGGAAGCTGAAGATATGCCAGTGTTCAGTACCTTGCTAGACTCACTCCTCCCCCAATGACAGGCTTGAGTGAAGAGGGAGGGGCACAATCTAGCTCAGTACTCCCTTCTTCCCCCTCCCAACAAGCAGTTAGGAATCAGTTGGAAATGGTGGTTGGACTGATGTCTTCTGGCAAGGCCAGGCCAGGCTATCTCCCAAAGACGTTGACTATCTTGACTTATTTCCCCACAGGTTTGACTAAGGGATAGAAGGAGAAGCTTGATGTTTTGTAGTTATCAGGGACAGATGAATCTGACTTGTGTGGACCAGACAGCTGAAGGAAACTTAGCTTGGAAGTGGTTGTGAGTATACCCCAAAATAACAGCCAGGCACTAATCCCAAAGGATGTAGGTTTACTGATAAGAGGAAGGAAAGGAAGGGAAGTTTTGTCAAGAATTAGGATAAGATTGGGGAAACCCTGAACTGTTAGGTAGAAACAGTCCCTACCCCCAGGAGGGAGAGGTAGCCTTTATATCTAACTTGCCCTCAATGCCTATAATTAATCTCTTCTACGATTTAAATAATTAAATAACAATTGTGCTGTTGCTGGAAAGGTCTAGGTCAGCTAAACAGGCTTGAAGCAGTGAAGAACCAAAATGGCTTTTGCCACAAGGCCTCCCAAAGCAATCCAGAATTGGGATCAGCTAGCAGAGAGATCTACTCACTCCCAACCCCAAGAACCAATTCCCCTAACTGCCCTCAACTGCCCCTTCACCCAGAGTTCTCTGGGGGGGGGGGTCACCTGGAATTCTGGGTTGAGGCTTGACCCTGTATCTTGCAGGAATTCCACCCTGCCATCTCCATGTTACAGTGGGGATCAACTGAAGTGATGCAGAAGGAAAGACATTAAGTTCTATCGATGATATTTTGATTCTCTAGTTCACCAAATGTCCCCAGGACTTTCAAGCCAATTCTAGAGGATAAGGATCCTGCAGCTCAGGGACTCCTCACAGTGGAAGGCAGCTGCTTTTCCTCCCACTAAACAGAGGAAGACATGCAAATTGGACTCCTCCCTCTAGGCAGGAAACCTGCACAAAACCTGTGGCTGCAGCTCTGGGAGAGAGGCTTCTACTTGTCTGTACTTTCTCTCCTGAGGACTCACACTGGAGAGCCTGAACCATGGGATTTGGATTGAATGGAATTCTCATTCTGGTTTTTTTCCAAGGTAGTTTTGCTTTTTGTTCCTTTGATTTTTGGAGAAGGCTTTGAAGTGATAAGAATTATGTGACTATTGTCTCTAATGACTCTTTGTTTCCAGGTGTCCATTGTGATATTCAGCTGGTGGAGTCTGGGGGAGATGTGAGACAGCCTGGAGGATCCTTGAAACTCTCTTGCAAAGCTTCTGGATTCACCTTCAGCAGCTACTACATGTACTGGGTTCGTCAGGCTCCAGGGAAGGGGCTGGAGTGGATCTCATACATTAGCAGTGATGGAAGGAGCACAAATTATGCAGACTCTGTGAAAGGCCGATTCACCATCTCCAGGGACAATGGCAACAGCCTGCTGCACCTGCAGATGAATTCCCTGAAAGCTGAGGACACAGCCATGTATTACTGTGCGAGAGACACAGTGATAGAAAGGAGTGAGAGAGCAGAAATAAACTTCCTCCTTCATGGAGACTTGGTGAAGAATGACTTGGAGAGGGAAATCAAGAACATTGAACAGAAGGAAACCAGTTACAATAATAGTGAAAAGTGAGGCCGATGAATTTATTTTCAAGTCTTTGGTTTTCTCCAGTTTTCAGTGAACACCTCTCCCATCTATCTTGTCTTCTTTCTATCTCAGATTCTTTCCTATCCACAGGCCCAGAAATTAGATGTGTCCTTTTAATGATTACTTGCTTTATGTAAGATGTTATAAGGAAATAAGGAAAGAGCAGGAGCAGAAGCTACTGAATAGGCAGAGCCAGGAAGGTTCCAGAATTATAGGGAAGTGACATTGTTTTTTCTAGGAGACTGTTGAAGGAGCAGGTTGAGTTGGTCTGATTTCCTTCGGTGGACCTTGTGGGTTTGGCTATTCTCCCTCTCCTGTGGCTGTCCTCCAACTACTTGTTCCTGTGTTCCTGTGGGTATCTTATTGCTGCTGACTGATAGATATTCCAAGAGCTGCTTGTGACACTTAAAGCCATCTGTCAGTTAGAATCTTTTCCCTTGAGTCCTGTTCCTGCTTAACTTCCAACCTTACCACCTCTATTCACCATCTAAGGGGGGAATTTGGTTAGTGAAGTGTATTTATTGTAGGACTGGGACTTTTAGTTAGAGAGGTAATTGATAGTGTTGATACCAACTTTCAGAAGATAACAACTAGATTTGGTGGTGAGGTTTATTTATATTCTTTAGATAGATCACCCCAATTCCCTTCCCTTCCTTCTCTTACCTGTTTAATAGCACTTGGTATTCTGTAAGCTTTATCCTGTTGACTTTCTCAAACCCTGAGATACTTCTGATACTGGTCCTAAACAAACATTCATTAACCTATTAAAATCCCCATTACCACCAAGTATCTTTTAGATACTTAATTCAACGGTAACTTAAATTTCTCTGAAGCTGTCAAACATAATGCCACAAGACACGGGTTCATGAGAAATCAGAAATGATTCAATACTCATCATATGCATAGTGCAGTCATTTTGTATGCATGGTGCATACATAGGAAAATTGATACTCTGCTCTTTCATGCATTTATCGATAATATGCATTCTGTAATCCCTCCTATTTTCCATCTTTTGTTAATTCTGAAAATAATTCTGGGGACAAATTTGTCTTAAAATAAGATGGGTTTATTGAGAAAGGAAGGTTAAATATGCAAGTGGGGTGAGGCCTTCCCAGCAGGGAAGATTATTCAGGGCTTTTAAAGGTGAGGAGGGAATGCATCTGATGATCAGGATGACCAGAGTGACAAATGTTGTGTCTATTCTGCTCTGGTATTTCTTCTAGATTTCTCTGACAGCAAACACCATCTCAACTGTTTCTCAACTCCTTGGATATATAATCATATTTCAAATGAAGGGTCAGCCCATTAAGGAAGATTCTAGAAAGAATCTTACCAACAATAACAGAGAGAGAGAGAGAGAGAGAGAGAGAGAGAGAGAGAGAGAGAGAAAGAGTGAGAGAGAGATCCCTTTGGCATTGTCTCAGGCAACCAGAGAAATTTCAGCTCTGACTTAGGTGAGTTGACCTATTTGGATGTGACCCTGCTAAATTCTCTCTCAGTAAGAGCCATTTGTCTCTCAGGTCTCCTGAGGCCCCAGCAAGCCTTCATACCAGAGGCACCAGGGTTCCCTGAACACTCCCTACAGGCAATGCTTGGACCTTGATAGGCTCCAAATGGTGCATTTATGAGGCAATTGACAAAATCATTAAAAGCTTATTTACATTTTTACTTCCCAGATGGGATTAAAGGATTTAATTCCTCACAAATTTACAATATCATCTTAGAACCTAACAAATCCTCAATTCATGCAAGATTTTTTTAGTGTATTTTCAGATGAAGTGTGCTTTTATCTTTATATGCTCAGTAATCTTGTTGACATATCATGTCACCCATATGTCTAATGGAAGCTCAATAAAAATTGGCATTTTTCAACTGATAACTTTAGATTGGTTTGCTATAATACTGCTATATGTAATATAATATATAATACTGATATGATATATAATATAATGTAAACAAATAAACATTTTCACCAGTCTTTTCTCATGTTTGTCTAATGTTTTGTTTTGTTTTTTGGATACGATGTTAATATCCATTTATAACTGCACTTGCGCCAACTATTTTCTTTTCTATCAGCTTCTGAAAAGATGAGGGTTCTCTGGAAATGTCAACTGTTATGCTCAAACTAGAAAAAAATCCTGGTGATATCTATATCTATATCTATATCTATATCTATATCTATATCTATATCTATATCTATATCTATATCTATATCTATATCTATATCTATATCTAT
>NC_058131.1:434735315-434771687 GCF_016433145.1 Gracilinanus agilis
TAGAATGGTCATTTTTATTACGTTAGCTCATCCTACCCATGAGCAATCAATGTTTTTCCAATTGTTTAGATTCAGTTTTATTTGTTTGGAAAGTGTTTTGTACTTTTAATATTATTTATATTTATTTATAATTTATAAGTATTTTATATTGTCTAGGGAGATTTTAAATGGTGTTTCTCTTTCTACCTCTTGCTGCTATGATGTGTTGGAAATATATAGAAATGCTGATGATTTATGTGCATTTATTTTGTATCCTGCAACTTTGCTAAAGTTGTTCATTATTTCTACAAGCATCTTAGTTGATTCTCTAGGATTTTTTAAGTAGACCATCATATAATCTTCAAAGAATGATAGTTTAGTCTCCTAATTGCCTATTTTGACATGTTCAATTTCTTTTTCTTCTCTAATTGCTACTGCTAGTGTTTCTAGTACAATGTTAAATAAGAGAGGAGATGATGGGCATCCTTGTTTCACTCCTGATCTTATTGGGAAGGCTTCTAATTTATCCGCATTGCATATGGTGCTTATTGATGGTTTTAGGTAAATACTGTTTATTATTTTTAGGAAAGGTCCTTCTATTCCTACACTTTCCAAGGTTTTCATTAGGAATGGGTGCTGCATTTTTTCAAAGGTTTTTTTCAGCATCTATTGAGAAAATCATTGATTTTTGTTCATTAGATTGTTGATATGGTCAATTATGTGGATGGTTTTCCTAATGTTGAACCATCCTTGCATTCCTGGTATAAATCCCACCTGATCATGGTGGATGATCCTTTTCATCACTGCTGGAGTCTCTGCTAGTATTCTATTTAAATTTTTTGCATCTATGTTCATTAGGGAGATTGGTCTATAGTTTTCTTTCTCTATTTTTGATCTACCAGGCTTTGGAATCAGTACCATATTTGTGTCATAAAAGGAATTTGGTAGGACTTCTTTTTTGCTTTTATTATATCAAATAATTTGTATAATATTGAGATTAGTTGCTCTTTGAATGTCTGATAGAATTCACTTGTGAATCTATCAGGCCCTGGCAATTTTTTCTTATGGAGTTCTTTGATGGCTTGTTTAATTTCTTTTTCTGATATGGAATTATTTAGGCATTATATTTCTTCTGCTATTAATTTAGGCAATTTGTATTTTTGTAAATAATCATCCATATCTCCTAGATTGCTATATTTATTGCCATATAATTGGGCAAAATAGTTTTTAATGATTGCCTTAATTTCCCCTTCATTAGCGGTGAGGTCTCCCTTTTCATCTTTGAAACAGTCAATTTGGTTTTCTTCTTTCCTTTTTTTATTAGATTGTCTAGTACTTTGTCTATTTTATCTGTTTTTTTCAAAATACCAGCTTCTAGTCTTATTTATTAATTCAATAGTTCTTTTACTTTTGATTTTATTAATTTATCCCTTGATTTTTAGTATTTCTAATTTAGTTTTCATCTGGGGATTTTTAATTTGCTTGCTTTCTAATTTTTTAAGTTGCATGCCCAATTCATTAATCTCTACCCTCCCTTATTTGTTAATATATGCACTCAAGGATATAAATTTCCACCTGAGTACTGCCTTGGCTGCATCCCACAGAGTTTGATAGGATGTCTCATCATTGTCATTCTCTTCAATGAGATTGTTGATTTTTTCTATGATTTCTTCTTTGACTAGCTGGTGTTGGAGAATCATATTATTAAATTTCCAATTAGTTTTTGATTTGCCTGTCCTGGTGCCCTTACTAATTATTATTTTTATTGCATTATGATCTGAGGATGTTACATTTATTATTTCTGCTCTTTTGCATTTGTTTGCAATCTTTGTGAATGTATAATGTGCAGCTGAAAAGACAGTGTATTCCTTTTTTTCCTATTTATTTTTCTCCACATATCTACTAAATCTAATTTTTCTAGGACTTCATTCATCTCTCTTACCTTTTTCTTATTTATTTTTTGGTTTGATTTATCTAGATCTGAAAGAGGAATATTTATATTTCCCACTAGTATGGTTTTACTATCTATTTCCTTCTTGAGATCTACCAGTTTCTCCTTTATGAATCTGGCTGCTATGCCATTTGGTGCATACATATTGAGCAATGTTATTTCCTCATTGTCTGTACTGCCTTTAATGAGGATGTAATGATCTTCCCTGTCTTTTTTAATCATATCTATCTTTACTTTGGCTTTGTCAGAAATCATAATTGCTACTCCTGCCTTCTTTTTCTCATTTGAATCCCAAAATATTTTGCTCAAGCCCTTTACCTTATGTATGTTCACCTGCCTCATATGTGTTTCATGTAGGCAACATATGGTAGGTTTTTGTTTGCTAATCCACTCTGCTATCTGCTTTCTTTTTATGGGCGAGTTCATCCCATTCACATTCAGAGTTATAATTATCAGTTGTGTATTTGTCAACATTTTGGTATCCTCTCCTAGTTTTACCCCTTCTTCTTACATTATTTCCTTTTATTCCAGTGGTTTGCTTTAAGACAGTGGTTTGCTTGTCCCCTCCCTTATTATTCCCCTCTATTTATTTTTAAGGCCTAATGAATTCCTTCACTACCCCTTCTTCTCCCCTCCCTTTTTTGGCTTCCCCACTCCCCTGCTCCCCTTGGTTTATCCCTTCTGACTTTCTCAGTAGGGTTAGATAGAATTTTATATCCCAATGGATAAAGATACGCCTCCCTGTGAGGGTTAATTCCACTGAGGATAAGGTTTAAATATTACCTCTTAATACTCTCTTCCTCTCCTTCTTATAATAGTATTCATCCCTTCCCCTTCCCATGCCCTCTTTGTGTGTAATAGAATATCCTATTTTTCTTATTCATTCAAGTTTCTCTTGGTGTTCTTTACTATTTACCCCACTCTTTAACACCCCCATATCATCTTAGACCATTTAGTATTCCAACCTCTCCCTATGAATAATTCTTGTCATTACCATAATAATGAATACTATAATAATGAATAGAGTTCCTTTCAGAGAATTATACATAACATTTCTCCACAAATAATTAGATCACATTGAAGCCCTTAAAGAGACAGATTTAAAAAATACCAATTTTCTTTCTTTCCCCTCTCTTTCTTATTTACCTTTTCATGTTTCTCTCATTTTTTGTGGTTGGATATTGAACTTTCCATTTAGTTCTTGTCTCTTTTTTGCAAATACTTGGAAATCTTCTATCTTGTTGAATGCCCAAACTTTCCCCTGGAAGTATATAGTTAGTTTTGATGGGTAGGTGATCCTTGATGTAGACCCAGTTCTCTTGCCTTTCTGAATATTATATTCCAAGCCTTGCAGTCTTTTACTGTGGAGGTTGTTAGATCCTGTGTGATCCTGATTGGTGCTTCCTGATATCTGAATTTTCTCTTTCTGGCTTCTTGTAATATTTTTCTTTTACTTGGAAGCTCTTGAATTTGGCTATTATATTCCTGAGGGTTGTCTTTTGAGAGTCTAGTGTAGAGGGTGATCTATGGATCCTTCAATGTCTATATTGCCCTCTTGTTGTAGAACTTCAGGGCAGTTTTGCTGAATAATTTCTTTTAGTATGGAGTCCAAATTTCTATTAATTTCTGCTTTTTCAGGAAGATCAATGATTCTCAAATTGTCTCTTCTAGACCTGTTTTCTTCATCTGTCAATCTCTCATTGAGTTATTTCATGTTTCCTTCTTTGTTATCAGTCTTTTGACTTTGTTTCATTTGTTCTTTCTGTCTTAAGAGATCATTGGCTTCTACTTGCCCAAATCTTGTCTTTAGAGACTGGTTTTCTGCTATATTCTTTTGATTTTCCTTTAAGTTTTGGTCTGTCCTGTTTTCCAGCTGTTTGATTTTTGTCTCCAATTTTCTTATCAATTCTTTTGTTTTGGGGGCATCTTTTTTGAATTGATCAATTCTAGCCTTTAGAGACTGTTTTCCTTTCCAGTCTGGTCATTTCTAGTCTTTAATTTACTTGCCTCACTTTCCAATTGTGAAATTTTTCCTTTTAAACTATTATTTCATTGGCAGATTTTGGTTTCCAATTAGATTATCATTTCGTTTGATTTTGGGGCATCTTTCTCCAATTGGGAGTTTCTGTCTTCTAACCTGTTAATTTCCTTTTGAGCTATTTCCCGCTTCTTTCACCAAATCTCTTCCATCTTTCTCATCATCTCAGATTTGAACTCTTCAATAGCTTGTGGCCAGTTTTCATTATTTTGGGAAGGTTTGGATATGATTACTCGTTTGTTCTCCTCTGCTGTTTGCTCTGTTGACTGGATTTTATCTGTGTAAAAGTTGTCGAGTGCTACAGATTTCTTCTTGATTATCTTTCTCTTTTGGAGTTCTTGTATCTGGCTTGCCATTCTTAGCCCTGTACCCTCTCAAGTTGATCCTCACACTCAGGGTCTGTCTGAGCTCTTTAGCCTCCTGAGGTCTCAGGTATAGTTGTTCTGAGGGTCAAGTCTCCTGGTGGTCCCCTTGCTTGTTCCTCTGCCCGAGGCCATTTTAACAGTCTCAGGGTGCTTTCTCCATAGTCGTGCATCCCTCTGCCCTGGGTCCTCACTCAAGGTCTGCGTCTGAGCTCAGTATCCAAGTCCTCAACTGCATTCAGGATCCTTGCCTGCACTTGTATCCACTCCCGCACTTGTGTCCATGCCCACACTTGTGTCTGCGCTCAGGGTCTGTGTTCAAAGTCCATGCATTCATTAGCCACTTGGGGTTTTACATCTTGATACTCTCAGGAAAACGCCCTGGTGACCCCAGGTAGCTGCCAAGGACTTAATGCATGCCCCAAAGTTGCTCTAACTCTTGTGCGCTGGTTTTGGCACTGTTGGTGGTGTGGGGTTGGGGAGGGGGTTGCTCAGCTCACATTTTAGTGAGAGCTGTTTCACCCCTTTATAGCATGGAAATGCCCCAATTCCACATACCTCCAATACTGTACCCTATTGTGGGGTCACTTCGCTCCTCTGGATTTGTTTTTATGTCTTCTTGAGGAGTCCTATATGTTTCGGTTAGGAGAGATTAAGCAGCTGCTTTTTACTCTGCTGTCATTTTAACCAGGAAGTTGGACAGCTCTCACCATATAGTTTTGATGATCACTGCTTTATAGAATAGTTTGAGATCGGTAAAGCTAGGCCTCCATCCTTCACATTTTTTCATTATTTCCCTTGATATTTTTGATCTTTTGTTGTTCCAGATGAACTTCATAATCATTTTTTCTAATTCTATAAAAGTGTTTTGCTAGTTTGATAGGTATAGCACTGAATAAGTAGATTAATTTAGGTAGGATTGCTATCTGCATGATTATTTGAATAAAATCTTAAATATCAGTATCTTAGCTTAGATGTGTTCCATATTAATCTATCTAAATACTACCCTGATGATAATGATTGTAGTAATTGCTGTAAAAGGAGAAACAATGACATAGCTATAATAAGAGAAAACAATTCCCTAGCTTGATGTATCAATTTCAGGCAACAGACAGCAATATTGCACAGGTATGTTTAGAAATTGCTAAATAGGAAAACTGTCTATTCAAAAGGAAGTCATCTAAGGGAGTCCTTCATGAGTAAAATAGTAATTGTGACTCTCTCTTCTTTCCCTGGAAACAAAGGTCCATCTGCATTTTGTTGATGCCACTTCACAGGATTACTGGTATCAGTTTCATAACATTTCTTGCAATTACAGTCCCATAAGATTTAATCTCAAATGGCAAATCTCTCCAATAATGTTTAGGGTCAGATGTAAACTTTCCTTAAGCTTTTATGACTATTTTCATTTTAAAAAGTTCTTTGGTTCCAATATTATTTTCCTAAAATCTAAACTTAACCTTCTATAGATTTTTTCCATTTATGTTAGTTTTATTACACAATATATATCTCAGTAACACTATCAATCATTGAAATTTAATTTTAAAATTTAAATAATTAAAAATAAAAATGGCATCCATTATTTTCAATAAATATTTCTATATCCATTATAAAAAGCAATTGTTATTTATATTTCCAGGCAATATCAAGATTAATCCTGTCTGATGAAGGCAGGGAATTTTTTTTATCAGTAGCAAGACATTGCAATATTCTAACATGCCTCTTTGGTGAGGTGGATGTGATTCAGTGACTGAATTTAAATTTGGAGAAATTTTACAATAAAATATGTTGAAAGAAATGTCATATTAAAGTATAAATATTCTTTGTTATTATTTTT
This sequence comes from Gracilinanus agilis, assembly GCF_016433145.1. NCBI lineage: Eukaryota > Metazoa > Chordata > Mammalia > Didelphimorphia > Didelphidae > Gracilinanus > Gracilinanus agilis. The sequence goes on from NC_058131.1 coordinate 434,741,483, forward strand.
AAATTAGGCTGCCTCCCACAATGCTCTCTTTAGCTGAGAAAAAAATTTTAAAAAGATAAAGGATCTCTAATACTTATATGCAACAATGACAAATTCCCAAATTTCATGTTTGAAAAATATGTCTCTTTCAGCCTTTTATATACATTGGCTCTGGAGTAGGAGGTGAGTGGCATGTTTTATCTTTATTCTTTGAGATTCATGATTTATCATGGTTTTGTTTAAAGTTTTTTAAAATTTTGAAGTTGTTTTCCTCTATCATTGTATTTATCTCCTTCTTCTATACAAATTGCTCTATATAATTTCATAAAATACTTTCTAGTTTCCTTTGAAATTTTTTATTTAATCATTTCTCATCATTAAATAATATTCCATTGTCATTGTATACTACAATTTATTTAGCAATTCCCTAGGTGGAAGACAGTCCCTTCATTTCTAATTTTTGGCTATCATGAAAATAACTGTCTTAAGTACTTTTGACCATATGGATCTTTTTATTACTTTCCTTAATTTCTTTGGAATACAAGCCTGATAGTGGCATTGCTGGGTAAAAGAGCATACTATTTCATAGTTTCATAATATTCTGAATGTTGTTCCAAATTGCTTTCTCGAGAGCCTAGACCAGTTCACAGTTTTTTCAATGACATATAGAAAATTTTTTTTTTTAAATTGTAATCTGCTATTTTGTGATTTAGATTCTCTCCTTCCTGCCTTCTCCCTGACCACTTCCCCAAAGTAGTAGTCTCATATAAGTTATTTCATTGCTCTCATGCAACACATTTAGTCATGCAATATATACATATGAAAGAAGACACATAAGACCCATAAAAGAAAAATTCATTAAGGAAATAAAGTGAAAAATGGAATATTTTGACATTTAATCAGATCTCAACAGTTCCTCCTTTGGCCTTTTTCACCATTATCACCTTGGTATTAGTGCCTCAATTTACCCATATCCCCTCCAGCATTTATGATTTTCCTTCTTTGTCATGATAGTCAATCTGATAGTTATGAGATGGTATCTCAGTTTTCCTTTATTTGTATTTCTCTAATGCATAGTGATTTGGAGCATTTTTATATGACTATAGATAGTTTGAATTTCTGTAATCAAGAAATGCCATTCATATCCTTAGACCATTTATAAGTTGGAGAATATTTTTGTATTCCAATAAATTTGAGTTGGTTCTCTGTATATTTAAGAAATGAAGTCTTTGTTATAAACATTTGCTATAAGTGTTTTCTTTGTTTTTTGTTTCTTTTCTAATCTTGGTTGCATTGGTTTTGTTTGTATTAAAACCTTTAAATTTAATGTAACCAATAGAATCCATTTCACTTTTTATAATGCCATTTTAACTTTATCTTGGTGCAATGTGGGAGATGTTGGTTTACACCTAGTTTCTGCCATACTATTTTCTACTTTTCCTAGCAGTTTTTATCAAATAGTGTGTTCTTCCCCTAAAAGGTTAGATTTTTGAATTTATCAAACACTAGATTACTAAGATCTATTGTATGTTGTATGTTGGTTCACTAACTTATTCCATTGAACCACAATTCTATTTCTTAGTCAGTACCATATTGTTTTTTTATACATTTTTTTTTTATTTTTAGAAAAATTTTTCATTGTTTTACTTTTTTTTAAACCCTTAACTTCTGTGTATTGGCTCCTAGGTGGAAGAGTGGTAAGGGTGGGCAAAGGGGGTCAAGTAACTTGCCCAGGGTCACACAGCTGGGAAGTGGCTGAGGCCGGATTTGAAACTAGGACCTCCCATCTCTAGGCCTGACTCCCAATCCACTGAGCAACCCAGCTGCCTCAAAATTTTTTGTTGTTATATGATTCATGTTTTTACTTTCCTCTTCACCCCTTCAAACCACCCCCAATAGCTAACTTGCATTTCCACTGGTTTTAACATGTGTCATCAATCAAGACTTATTTACATATTATTGATAGTTGCATTGGTGTGGTCCTTTCGGGTCTACATGCCCAATCATGTCCTCATCAACTCAACTGTTCAAGCAATTGTTTTTCTTCTGTGTTTCCTCTCCTGTAGTTCTTCCTCTGAATGTGGGTAGTGTTCTTTTCCATAAATCCCTCAGAATTGTCCTGGATCATTGCACTGCGGCTAGTACAGAAGTTCGTTACATTCAATTTTACTACAGTGTATAATTCTCTGTGTACAATGTTCTTCTGGCTCTGCTCCTTTCATTTTGCATCAATTCCTGGAGGTCTTTCCAGTTCACATGAAATTCCTTCAGTTTATTATTCCTTTTAGCACAATAGTATTCCATCACCATACCACAATTTGTTCAGCCATTCCCCAATTGAAGGGCATACCCTCACTTTCCAGTTTTTTGCCACCACAAAGAGCACAGCTATAAATATTTTTGTACAAGTCTGTTTATCTCTTTGGGGGTACAAACCCAACAATGGTATGGCTGGATCAAAGGGCAGGCATTCTTTTATCACTCTTTGGGCATAATTCCAAATTACCATCCAGAATTGTTGAATCAGTTCACAACTCCACCAGCAGTGCATTAATGTCCCAATTTTGCCACATTCCCTCCAGCATTCATTATTCTCCCCTTCTGTCATTTTAGCCAATTTACTAGGTAGGAGGTGATACCTCAGAGTTGTTTTGATTTGCATTTCTCTAATTATTAGAGATTTAGAACCCTTTCTCATGTGCTTATTGATACTTTTGATTTCTTCATCTGTCCCTTGCCCATTTATCAATTGGGGAATGGCTTGATTTTTTATACAATTGATTTAGTTCCTTGTATATTTAAGTAATTAGACCTCTGTCAGAATTTTTTGTCATAAAGATTTCTTCCCAGTTTGTTGTTTCCCTTCTGATTTTGGTTGCATTGTTTTTGTTTGTACAAAAACTTTTTAATTTAATATAATCAAAATTATTTATTTTATGTTTTGTAATTTTTTCTAACTCTTGCTTGGTTTTAAAATCTTTCCTTTCCCAGAGATCTGACAAGTATACTCTTCTGTGTTCACTTAAGTTATTTATAATTTCCCTCTTTATATTCAGGTCATTCACCCATTCTGAATTTATCTTGGTGTAGGGTGTGAGATGTATAATGCAGGGATGCAATCAAGGCATTTACCCTGCAAAACCTAATTGTAGAACTTCCAGCAGTTAGCCAGCCTTAGAACTCTGACAAAGTGTCAGTTTATCCCAGAAGCTTGTGACAAGCGGAGGGGTGAACTGAGCTCTGCCCTCTGATTGAAACCTTGCCTTGAATCTGTGCTTTTGTCTTTGGACATTTGGAGCTTAGCTAACTTCTCTGGACCTTCCCTGATCTTCCCTATATCATTCCCCTATTACCTTCCTGATTTTCCTGTGGGCTTTGGGAGAAGGGTGGATTTTTGGGTTGTAGAAATTAGACTTAGAGGATTTAGTTCCCCATAGACAAGTAGGGCTTACCCTTGAAACAAACTATCCCCTGCTTTATTGTTTTAGTACTCCCTAACCTCAAGGGCAGCCAAACTTCCCTGGCTGAGAGAGAGCAGGCTCTCTCTCAGTCCAAGCCATTCCTGTAACCCTCCCCCTCCTTGAGCTTGTCCTTAGCAGCTGTTAGGGAAAACCTGAACTCCTCTCTCCTTTATAATCAATCCTGAAACTTTAATAAACCCCACGTTACCTAATCAAACCCTTTGCTAAATCATTGGCTCGACGATAAGTGAAGGTTGAAGGAGGTAAGGAATAATTCTCTTTATTTTTCTGAGGGAAGCCAGGCGTGTCCATCTTGGGAGGAAGTAGTTGTCTCTATACTTCCTCCTGAAAACTTTTCAGTTTCACTAACAGGGAGGAACCTTAGGACTCCTTCTTTGTGAACTTGAGAAACTGATTAGAAAGCCTTCTAGTCAGATTCAAACTACTTCTGCCTGGCCCTAACCTTTGTGTCTGTAGAAATACCATTTTCCCTGGAAGAGTCCAGCCTTCCTTCCCCAGTAACCTCTGTCTCTAGTCTGAGTGTCTCCTTGTTGCATCTGCCTCCCCTAATTACCTCATCATCTCCCTTACTGTTCATTATACTAACTTGTCCTCTATTTCCCTAAACTCACCATTCCCTTATATCTCTCCTTACCACCTCAATCCACTATTGCACCCTCCTTTGCCGCCAAAGGACCAAAACCTCCTTACCTTTTCTTTATTACCGGTTTTATTACAGATGTTGATCTAAACCTAATCTCTTCCATATTGTTTTCTAATTTTCCCAGCAGTTTTTATCAAATAGTGGATTTTTGTCCCAGAAGTTGGGCTCTTTGTGTTTATCATATACTGTTTTGCTGACGTCACTTACCCCAAGTCTATTTCACTGATCCTCCCTTCTGTCTCTTAACCAGTACCATATTGTTTTGATGACTACTGCTTTATAGTATAGCTTAATATCTGTTACTGCTAGTCCACCTTCCTTCACATTTCCCCCCCTTATTTCCCTTAATATTCTTGACCTTTCTTCCAAATGAACTTTGTTATATTTTTTTCTAATCTAGTAAAAAAGTTTTTTGGTAGTTTGATAGGTATGGCCCTCAATAAATAAATTAATTTGGGTAGAATGGTCATTTTTATTATGTTAGCTTGTCCTATCCATGAGCAGTCAATGTTTTTCCAATTGTTTAGATCTAGTTTGGAAAGTGTTTTGTAGTAGTGTTCCTATAATTCCTGTGTTAGTTTTGGTAGATAGATTCCCAAGTATTTTATATTGTCTAGGGTGATTTTAAATGGTGATTATCTTTGTACCACTTGCTGTTATGATGTGTTGGAAATATATAGAAATGCTGATGATTTATGTGCATTTATTTTGTATCCTGCAACTTTGCTAAAGTTGTTGATTATTTCTACAAGCATCTTCATTGATTCTCTGGGATTTTTTAAGTAGACTATCATATCATCTGCAAAGAGTGATAGCTTAGTCTCCTCATTGTGTATTTTGACATGTTCAATTTCTTTTTCTTCTCTAATTGCTACTGCTAGTGTTTCTAGTACAATGTTAAATAATAGAGGTGATAATGGACATTCTTGTTTCACACCTGATCTTATTGGAAAGGCTTCTAATTTATTCCCATCATATGACGCTTTTTGATGGTTTAAGATATGTACTGTTTATTATTTTTAGGAAAGGACCTTCTATTCCTATACTTTCTAGTGTTTTCATTAGGAATGAGTGTTGTATTTTGTCAAAGGCTTTTTCAGCATCTATTGAGATAATCATGTGGTTTTTGTTGGTTTGCTTGTTGATATGGTCAATTATGTGAATGGTTTTCCTAATGTTGAACCATCCTTGCATTCCTGGTATAAATCCCACCTGATCATGATGGATAACCCTCTTGATCACTTGTTGGAGTCTTTTTGCTAGTATTCTACTTAAGATTTTTGCATCTCTGTTCATTAAGGAGATTGGTCTTCAATTTATTTCTCTGTTTTTGATCTACTTGGCTTTGGAATCAGTACCATATTTGTGTCATAAAAGGAATTTGGTAGGACTCCTTTGCTTATTATATCAAATAATTTGTATAGTATTGGGATTAATTGTTCTTTGAATTTTGATTTTCACTTTGATTCACTTGTGAATCCATTATGCCCTGGTGATTTTTTCTTAGGGAGTTCTTTGATGGCCTGTTCGATTTCATTTTCTGATATTGGATTATTTAAGTATTCTATTTCTTCTGCTGTTAATCTAGGCAATTTATATTTTTGTAAATATTCATCATCTCACCTAGATTGCTATATTTATTGCCACATAATTGGGAAAAAAAGTTTTTTAATGATTGCCTTAATTTCCTTTTTATTAGAGGTGAGATCTCCCTTTTCATCTTTGATACTATTAATATGGTTTTCTTCTTTCCTTTTTTTTATTAGATTGACCAGTACTTTGTCTATTTTATCTATTTTTCAAAACACCAGCTTCTGGTCTTATTTATTAATATCTCCTTTGATTTTTATTATTTCTAATTTAGATTTCATCTGAGGATTTCTAATTTGTTCATTTTCTAGTTTTTTAAATTGCATGCCCAATTCATTAACCTCTGCCCTCCCTAATTTGTTAATATATGCAATCAGTGATATAAATTTTCCCCTTAGAACTGCTTTGGCTGCATCCCATAGGTTTCGGTAAGATGTCTAATCATTGTCATTGTCTTCAATGAAATTATTAATTGTTTCTATGATTTGTTCTTTCACTAAATTATTTTGGAGAATCATTTTAATTTCCAGTTAGTTTTTTGTTTGCCTCTCCATGTATTCTTACTAATAACTACTTTTATTGCATTTTGATCTGAGAAGGTTACATTTATTATTTCTACTTTTTTTGCATTTGTTTGCCATGTTTCTGTGCCCTATTACTTGGTCTATTTTTGTGAAAGTTCCATGTGCTGCTGAAAAGAAGGTGTATTCCTTTTTGTCCCTATTTATTTTTCTCCATATATCTATTAACTCTAATTTTTCTAGGGTTTCATTCACCTCTCTTATCTCTTTATTTATTTATTTTTTGGTTTGATTTATCTTCATCTGATAGGGGAAGGTTCAGGTCCCCCACTACTATGGTTTTGCTATCTATTTCATCCTTGAACTCCACTAGTTTCTCCTTTAGAAATCTGGAAGTACCATATTGTTTTGATAATTATTATTTAAAAATGCAGTTTGACACTTGGTGTGGAGAGGCATCATTCCTTCATATTTTTATTTATTCTGTCCCTTAATATTATTTTTAATATCTCATAGATTTAAATGTTTTAAATTTTAATCACAAGTTTCTACGTAAGTTTTCCAAAGTTATATGATTTATGCTGTCTCCCTCCCTTCTTCCTCATCTCTCAGAGTTGATTATACATGTATTATTACTCAAAACAGATTTCCATATTTTTCATTTTTGTAAGTGAATAATCTTACCAAACCAAAACCTCCAAACAAATGTCCAAATAAAGAAGTGATAAATCATTTGTTTTCTTCTGAATTTTTACTGCAGCATTTTTTTTCATAAGTCCCTCAGAATTATCCTGGATCATTGTATTGCTTTTAGTAGCAAAGTCTATCACAGTTGATCAGTCCACAATCTTGCTATTATTGTGTATAGTGTTTTCTTGGTTCTTCTTATTTCACTCTGCATCAGTTCACATAGGTCTTTCCAGCTCTATTTTAAATAATCCTGTTCTATATCACATATATGGCACAATAGTATTCCATCATTGCAGAAGACCTGCTCCCACTGAGATAGGGTCTTCATGGAGGTGGATGGTGTAGGCGAAAACGAAAGTGAGGATGAGAAACAATTAACACTTTTACCTGTTGCCAGGCAAAGCAGAAAACTGCTCTGCTCAGGCTAGCATGGATTTTATTTCATACATTTTTTGGTTACACATACTACTGGCATGGAATTTCATTTTCAACATACATCTTTTCTTGGAGATAATGAATAAGTCATTCATTAACTTTGTTACTAACAAATTTTCATTCTCCAGTAACTTTCATTATTTTTCAAAGGTAGGTGGGGTGGGACATACCAGTCTTTTCATGGAACAACTTCTCGATTTTTCATCCATTGTCCTTCTAAGTTAACATAACTAATGATGGAAGCTTGCCATTTCTTGTTTCCCATTATGTAAGCTTCTCTGAATGGGAATAGAAAATCTAAGTACAGTTTTGTTGGGGTTTCAGAATCTTTAGTATTAACTGCTGGGCTGTTATGAAGTAACTTTTAGGAGAATTTCTGAATCATTGCATGTAAGGGTGGGGTTTTCTGGGGAGACTATAGAGGCCCTAGGCAGCCTTCAGCTATTCTTTTGTATTTCCTTGGTGTTAAGTAGTATTATTGATCATTACAGTTCCAATAATAGTGGGTATTAGTAAGAGAGGAGTCACTTGGGGGAATCTTGAGTGGGTTTTCCATCCTCTCTTAGGACTGCTTTACAGTTCTCAGATTTCAGCCTGTGACCATGTCAGACAGGACGAATTTGATGGCTCCCTGTACATCATGATCATATGCCACAATTTGTTCAGCCATTTCCCAATTGAGGGACATCCCTTTAGTTTCCAAATCTTTGCCACCACAAAAAGGAGCAGCTATAAATATTTTTGTACAAACAAGTCTTTTACAATTTTTTAAATCTCTTTGGGATAGAGACCTAGAATTGGTATTTTATCAAAAGGTATGCATTCTTTTATAGTCCTTTGGGCATAATTCCAATTTATCCTTCAAAATGATTGGAAAAGTTCATGATTAAAGTTGAAATTTTTCCCAGAAGCTTTTGAAGACAGCAAGTTTAAAGGACTGCACTCAGTTTAAGAATAGAAGAAATCTGTGCTTCTAAGAAAGGCAGTAGACAAGCAGTCAGTTGACAATGAGAAGATTAAAATTAAGGATAGGGTGATCATATATATTAGGGATACACTTATGTGATCACACGAATTGAGTAGCATTGATGGAAAATGGCTTAATTATTTGGGGTAAAAAAACTTGGGGCAAATCATTTTTATAAACTGTCAATAAACCTGTTATTTTTCCTAATACACAGATAAATTTCAAATAGTACATGATTTTGATGTAAACAGTCACATTCTAAATTTGAGAAGCAAAGAAAATATTACCTTTTAGATTTCTAGGTAGAGGAAGCATTCATGACAGAACAGTGGATACAGAGGATCACAGAAAATCAAACAAAAAATTTGATTACATTCAATGTAGTGAAACAAAACAAAGGCATCTAAGATTAGAAAATGGACCACTGGGGGAGTATTTTTACAACAAGTTTCTTCTCATTTCCAAGTCCATGTTTAGTATGCTCTCAGACAAACCTGGAGAGAATTACATGAACTGATGCAAAATAAAGTAAGCATAAACAAGAGAACATTGTGGCAGTAGCAGCCAAGGTGAGTTAGGGACACTCAGCCAGGTTTTATATTTTCTTTTTTTTTTCTTTGACAATCACATGTAACAAAAAATTTCCACATAAGTTTTCTGAAGTTATATTATCCATGTTTTCTCTCTTCATCCTTCCCTCCCCACTCCCAGAACTGGCTAGCAATTCTCTCTTCATTATACATGTATAACACATTTCATGCAAAACACGTTTCCATATTACTAATTTTTGTAAGTGAATAATCATAAAACCAAAACACCAAAACATATACTCAAATAAACAAGTGAAAATTCATTTGTTTTCATCTGCATTCCTACTCCAACAGTTCTTTCTCTGGAGGTGAGTAGCATTCTTTTTCATAAGTCCCTCAGAACTGTCCTGGATAATTATATTACTGAGAGTAGTAAAGTCTAACACAGTTGATCATTCTACAATATTGCTGTTACTGTGTACAGTATTTTCCTGGTTCTTTTTATTTCACTCTTCTTCAGTTCTTGTAGATATTTCTAGCTCTTTCTGAAATCGTCCGTTCATAGTAAAATAGTATTCCATCATCATCATCATATACCACAATTTGTTCAGCAATTCCCAAATTGATGGACATTCAATTTTCAATTCTTTTCCACCACAAAATAACAGTTATAAATATTTTTATACAAATAGGTCATTGCCCATTTTTTATCCTTTGGAATATAGACCTAGTGGTGGTATTAGTGGAGCTAAAGATATGATTTTTTTTGAAGCCCTTTGGGCATAATTCCAAATTCCCCTCCAGAATTGTTAGATCACTCCATCACCAAATGCATGCATTACAGTTTTGCACCTCCAACATTTATTATTTTTCTTTACTAATGTATTGGCCAATCTGATATGTGTTAGGTATACCTCAGAGTGCTTTTAATTTGCATTTCTCTAATCAAACAGGATTTAGAACTTTTAAAATATGGTTTTTATGGCTTTTTTAAAATCAGAAAACTGCCTATTCATATTCTGTGACCACTTATCAATTGGGGAATGACTTGGATTCTTATAAATTTGGCTTAGTTGTTTATATATTTGAGAAACAAGACCTTTATAAGAGAAATTTGTTATAAAAATATTTTCTCAGTTTGATGTTTCCCTTTTGGTCTTGGTTGCATTAGTTTTGTTTGTACAAAAATGTGTACATTTAATATAATCCAAATTATTATATTATATATTATTTTAATATAATTAAAATTATTTCTTTAACATCTTCTAATATTCACTATTTCTTTCTTTATAATGTTATTTTTCTCCATAGATCTGATATGTAAACTCTTCTATGTTCCCCTAATTTACTTATAATATCACCCTTTATATCTAAATCATATACCAATGCTGACCTTATCTTGGTATAGGGTGTGAGTATATTGATCTACGCCAAATTTTTACCAGACTATTTTCCAATTTCCTAGCAAATTTGTCCAATAGTGAGTTCTCATCACAAAAGCTGGCTTATTTTGGTTTACCAATCACTAAATTGCTGAGGTCATTTACCACCAGTCTATTTGATTGATTCTATTTCTTAGCCAGTATCAGATTGTTTTTATGATTACTGCTTTATGGTACAGTTGAAAATCTGGTACCATCCACAATCTATCATATTTTTTTCATCAGTTCCCTTAATATTCTTGATCTTTTTTTCTTCCATTTGAATTTTGTTATTATTTTTTTCTAGTTCCATGAAAGAGTTTTTGGTAGTTTGATTGATTTGGCCCTGAGTAAGTAAATTAACTAGATAAAATTGTCATTTTTATTATATTAGATTAGCTCAGCCTCCCCATGAACAATTAATGTTTCTCCAAATCTTTAGCTATAACTTTATTTGTGCAAAAAGAGTTTTGTAATTATGTTCAGACAGTTCCTGTCTTTGCCTTGGCAAGTAGATTCCTAGATATTTTATATTCTTTAGAATGATTTTAAATGGAGTTTTTCTTTCTAACTCCTGGTGCTGAGTTTTGTTGGAAATATGTAGAAATGCTGATTATTTATGTGGGTTTATTTTGTACCCTGTAACTTTGCTGAAGTTGTTAATTATTTCCACTACTCTTTTAGTTGATTTTCTACCATCATATCATCTCTAAAGAGTGATAGTTTAATTTCCTCACTCCCTACTTTAATCCCTTCAATTTCTTTTTCTTCTCTAATTGCTAACTCAAATGTTTCTAGTACAATGTTAAATAATAGAGATGATAATGGGCATCCTTGCTTCACTCCTGATCTTATTGGGAAGGCTTCTAACTTATTTATCCCCATTTCAAATGATGCTTGCTAATGGTTTTAAATATGTACTATTTATTTTTGAGGAACGGCCCTTTTATTCCTATACTTTCTAGTAGTTTCAATAGGAATGAGTGTTGTGTTTTGTCAAAGGCTTTTTCAGCATCGATTGAGATAATCATGTGATTTCTGTTGGCTCAATTATTGATATGGTTAATTATATGGATGGTTTTCCCAATATTAAACCATACCTGCATTGCTGGTATAAATCCTACCTGGTCATAGTGAATAATCCTTGTGATAATTTGCTGTAGCTTTTTAGCTAGTATTTTATTTAATTTTTTTGCATCTATGTTCATTAAGGATATTGGTCTACAGCTTTCCTTCTCTGTCTTTATTTTTCCTGGCTAGGGAATCAGTACCATATTTGTATCATAAAAATAATTTGGTAAGGCTCCTTTTTTGTCTATTCTGTCAAATAATTTGTAGAGTATTGGGATTAATTGATCTTTAAATGTTTGATAGAGCTCACTTGTGAATCCAACTGGCCCTGGGGATATGAGTAGACAGTTTTCACATGAAGAAGTCAAAACTATCAATAAGCACATGAAAAATGTGTTCTAAACCCATCTTGATCAGAGAAATGCAAATAAAAACAACTCTGAGGTATCAATACACACTTAGCAGAATGTCCAATATGGCAGCAAAGGAAAGTGATAAATGCTGGAGGGGATGTCACAAAATTGGGACACTGATACACTGCTGGCAGAGTTGTGAATTGATCCAAGCATTCTGGAGGGCAATTTGGAATTGTGTTCAAAGGGCTTTAAAATAATGCCTGCCCTTTGATTCAGCCATTCCACTCTCGGGATCTTGGAGATCCCAGAATTGGGATCCAGGAGTAGGGTAGCATGAAGGGAGGAAAGACTTTCATAATAGCTGACATAGCAATCTAGCTTTATTCTACCACATTACTATATCAACAGGTTTTAGGCTACTATTTCCACCTAAGCTAGAAGCAGTCCCCGTTTTATCTCTTTTCTGTGGGAACCAAGCTTAACACATAATTGGAATGAAATAGTCAACACAGCTTTGACTAGAGTCTGGTCTCTCTCTGCCTTCCATACCTTTCTCAAGGTTATGTTGCTCTCTGCACCTGTATCCTCTTTGTGAACTTACAGGATAGAAAAGGGAGAGTTCGGGGAGGGGAGTGGAGGGAATTTAACTTCTTAGTTCCCCACATACCACTGCTGGGTTTGTACCCCAAAGAGATAATAAGAAAAAAAAGCTTGAACAAAAAAATTTAAAGGCTCGCTCTTTTTGGTGGCAAACAATTGGAAAATGAGGGGGTGTTCATCAATTGGGGAATGGTTGAACAAAGTGTGGTATCCTAATGGTTATGGAATACTATTGTGCTGAAAGGAATGATAAACTGGAGGATCTCTACGTAAACTTGAAAGACTTTCAGAACTGATGCAGAGCAAAATGAACAGAATAAACCAAACAGAGCAGTGTGGACAAAGGATGAAGTCAGTCAAAATGAGTTTTGAAGTAAGTTTTGTAGATGGGAAGAAAAAATTCATAATTAATGGTTATAAATTTAGGTTTGTGGTATCAGTGTATTCTTCATATTGGCATCAAAAGGCAGGACAGGGACAAAATTAAGAATATCCATTCTAAGGAACCTAGTAGCTCTCACGGAACTGTACCCTCTCTCCCTCAATGGAATGTGCTGGATTTTAAAACAGACTTTTCTACTAGCAGCAATGCAATGACCCAAGACAATCCAGAGGAATTTATGAATGCTAACCATATCCAGAGAAAGAACTGTGGGAACAGAAACACAGAAGAAAAACATTTGATTGATCATATGGTTCGATGGAGCTATGATTGTTGTTTTGGTGTTAAAACATCACTTTACTGTAAATGTGAATATGTGAATAATATGGAAATAGGTATTGAACAATGATGCATGTAATTGCTTATCAGCTCAGGGAGAGGGAAGGAAGAGGGATGGGAAAAATGATGAATCATGTTACCAAGGAAAAATATTCTAAATAAATAAAATTTTAAAAATAGAAATACATAGAAATGCCGATGATTTGTGTGGGTTTATTTGTATCTTGCAATTTAGTCAAGATTGTTTATTATTTCAAACAGTTGTTCAGTTGATTCTTGAGGATGTTCTAAGTATACATCATATTATTTGCAAACAGTGATAGTTAAGTTTTCTCATTGCCTACTTAACCGTAAAATTGGAATTTGGGAGATGCCATCTAAAAGTATATATATTTTCTATGGACATGTGGGAACTATCAATCTACATTTCCTGTGGTCCAACGGGTTTCTGGTTCCGGTTCTTTGGGCATGGGGACACCTGCGTCACCATGCAGAGAACAGTTTAAATGAGAGGAAATCCGAAAGTAAGCCCTCTTTAGCTACCTGAGCGCACGGAGGTAACAAAATGGAGGCGGCAGTTTTGAATTCTTACCGGCTCGTGGTCTAATGATTTTACCAGCATGGCCATGGCTTTAATTAAAATACTAATTTATATTATTATATAAGTCTTTATCATTTTTAATTGTAACAAACTCCTTTAATTTATTTTTCTTTACTTATTGCTAAAGGTAGCTTTCTAGCACAATATCAGATAATAGTGATGATAATGGATATCCTTTCTTTACTTCTAATCTTATTAGGAAGGCTCCTAACTTATCTGCCTTGCAAATGTTATTTACTGATGGTTTTAGATGCTACTTATTAAAAGTCCTTTTATTGCTTTCCTTTTTAGTGTTTTTAATAGGAATGGGCATCATATTTTGTCAAAGGCATTCCATGCATATATTGAAATAATCATAAGATTTCTGTTACTTTGGTTATTGATATGGTCAGTTATGCTGATAGGTTTCCTAATATTAAATTAGTCTGGTATAATATTAAATTCCTGGTATAATCCCATCTGGTCATAGTGAATAATTCTTGTGATATATTGCTGTAGTGTCTTTGAGAGTATCTTATTTAAGATTTTTGCATCAATGTTCATTAAGGAAATTGACCTAATTTTCTTTCTCTTTTTTTGGTCTTTCTTCTTAAATATTAGCATCATATTGGTATCATAAAATAATTTAGTAAGATCCATTATTTGCTTATTTTGCCAAATGTTTATATAATATTGTAATTAATTGTTCTTTAAATATTTGATATAATTCATTTGTGAATTCATCTTGTCCTGAGAATTTTTTAGGTTCATTGATGACTTTTTCAATTTCTTTTTCAGAAATGGGATTATTTATGTATATGATTTCCTCTTTAATTAATATAGGAAATTTCTATTTTTGTAAAAATTCATCACCTAGAATGTCAGATTTATTGTTATATAATTGGACCAAATAGATCCTAATGATTACTTTAATTTCCTCTTCTCTGGAGGTGAATTCACCCTCTTCATTTTTGACACGGGTATTTTGATTTTCTTCATTCCTATTTTCATCAATGCTTTATCTATTTTACTTGTGTTTTTTTTAATAGAACCAACTCCCTGTCTTATGTAGTATTTCTATAGTTCTCTTGATTTATTTTTTTATTAATTTCTTCCTTTAGTTTTAGATTTTCCCAGTCTTTAACTGGGGGAGGGGAGTTAATTTGTTCTTTTAAAAATTATTTTTAGTTCCATGCCCAATTCATTGGTGTGCCTTTTCTCTAATTTACTAATCTAAGCATTCAGTCATATACATTTCCCTCTAAGTACTGCTTTGACTGTATCTAAATTTTGATATGTTGTCTTTTAGTTAACTTTTTCTTTAATTAAGTTAGGGACTGTTTCTATGATTTGTTCTTTGAACCACCCATTTCAAAAAATTGGATTATTTAGTTTCCAATTAATTTTTTATTTGCCTGTCCATGAACCCTTCTTGATTATAATTTTATTGCATTATGATCTGAAAAAGTTTTGTTCATTATTTTTGCTTTTCTGCAATTGATTGTAATGTTTTTATGTTCTAGTACATGACCATTTTTTTGTGTATGTACTGTGTCATGCTAAAAAAAAGGTATATTTCTTTTTATCCCTATTCAATTACACACACACACACACACATATATGTATATATATATATATATATAATTTAACTTTTCTAAAATTTCTTTCACTTCCTTTACTTTTCTTACTTATTTTTTGGTTAGATTTATCTGGTTCTGATAGGGGAAGATTGAGCTCCCCATTACTATACTTTTACTGTCTATTTCCTTCTTAACTTCCTTTTGGCTGTCCTTTAAAAATCTGGAGGCTATGCCATGCCATTTAGTGCATATATGTTAAGTACTGACATTACTTCATTCTCTATACTGCCATTTATTAAGATGTAGTTACCTACCTTATCTCTTTCTATCAGTTTCTTTTAATCAGACCTATTTTTGCTTTAGCATTGTCTGGGATCATGATCACTACTCCTACTTTTTTTTTTTAAATCTCAGTTGAAGCTCAATTGATACTCTGCTGTTGGCTTAGGTAGGGTTCAGGGATCCTGAAGTTAGCCTATGCCCAGGTTCAGAACCAGGTGCAAGAAGCAGAAAATGATTGGTCTGCACTTCTCTTTGGGCAATTTTACTTCTAGTTCCCCTTATCCCATGAAAATCAGTGCTCTCTGCCTACCTCTCAAGTTGTTTTCCTCAGAAGAGCTCCTTCACTTCATCTTGTCTGTTTTGCAACTCCTGTTATTTTGAGGCACTAATTTAAGCTTTGTTTGAGAGAATTCTTAGAGTGTTTTCAGCTTTTACTGTGCCTAATCTGCCATCTTGTCTCTACCCCTCTGGTTTTGCATTTTCAAAGTTTTTATTAAACAGTGATGTTATGGCATCAGAATGATAAGTGCTGAATCTATCCCAAGAATAAGACTCCACCTCTGTCCATGGTAGAAAGTGCAGTTTTATTTGATGCAAAAGCTAGGTCTGGTCTGGGCAATTGCAGGTATTAAGGTCCCTAGATTTTTTGAGGGTCTAGGGGAATGTCTGTCATTTTTGGAAACTCTCCTCCTTGCCTCAGAATGTTCCTCCCATAGGCATTTCAGGGTATCACAGGCTAAAAACCTGGGAAATGCACTTTGAGGAGGTAGGTACTCTTTCAGATGGCAGTGTCTAAATGTCATAAGGTAAATTTTAGGGCAAAAAATAGAAAGAGGGGGACATGCAGGGTTGGGGAATTTTCATTAGTTGCAGAGAACTTCCCTTAATTGCAAAGATCCCCAGTGTGTATGTGTTAAGTTCCTTCCTGTGTCCTGCTTAACTTAATCACCTGTCAACCCACAAGATATCTCTGGTACTGTCCTCTATAGACTTTGAATGTCAGGCAAGCTCTTATCAACTGGGATGAAGACACAAAGAAAGCACAAGGTGGTCCATATCAAGCATGGAAAGCACAGGATTGGTATATACTTTGCTATATTCTATATGTTAACTGGTGAAAAGCAAAGGATTTCAAAGCACAGGGTTTGATCTGCATTGCTGTTAACCCTCCCTCTCCTTAGAGAATCTTTTCTGCAGAAGTTTGAACCTTTGCTTTGACTGAACTTCATGCTACTATATATATTTGCTTATACCTAAGCTTAAATCCTTCCCTTCTCTAAAGATCTGCCAGGCAAACAGCTATGATATCACTTATTATATCTAAATAATATGTACATTTTGACCTTATCTTGGCATAGGCTATGCGATAATGGTCTATGCCTAGTTTCTACCACATTGTTTTCCATTTTTCCTAGCAGTTTTTGTTAAAGAGTGAGTTCTTAATCCAAAAGCTGGGATATTTCTGTTAATCAAACACTGGGTTGTTAAGGTCATTTACCCTTGCATATTGAATATCTAATATGTTACATTGATAAACTATTTTATTTCTTAGGCAGTGATAGATTATTGGTGATTGCTGCTTTATAGTACAGTTTGAGATCTAGTACTGTTAGGCCATTTTCCTTCACAATTTTTTTCCATTGCTTATTTTTTCTAGTTCTTAAAAATACTGTTTGGTAGTTTGATTGGTATTGCATTGAATAAACAAATTAATGTAAATAGAATTGTTATTTTTATTTAGCTTAGTCTACCCAAGAGAAATTAATAACTTCCCAATTGTTTAGATCTGACTTTGTGTGAAAAGCTTATAATTAGTCTTATCAATTTCTTTTCTAAGCATTATGAAATGTTTTTGATCCTATTATTTTGTAATATACTATGAAATCTGGCACTGATAGTCTCCTTTCCTCCTTAACTTCCCTGATATTTCCATTGAGATTCTTCACAGTTTTTCTTCCAGATGAATTTTCCCACATACTAGTCAATTGCAGTTTGACTAGTTTGGCATTGATCAATAAGCCGCAGGAAATGCACTTCCAAAGAGAATAAGCAAAAAATAGCACCACAAATAGGAAGAGACAATAAGGAGACGACCTAGAAATCCAGAAATGAAGAAATGAAATCATAAGATAGATTCAGTTCTGCTGAAGATCAAAACTGACAGAAAGGTTGGGATGCATTCCTAATCAGAAATGGTAATGGTATCAACTCAGAAAATATCCAGAACACAGAAAGAACTAATGAGCAATCTCTTCATATTGGGAATGGATCATTTGAAATGAAAGAGGAAAGACGCTGAGTCCTAGCATTGATACTTGGATTCTCAGTGTCACCAACCTTTCCCATGGCTTTAGAAGTAACTCTGGGGGTTTATTGCCTCTGCAGCTGTTTTAAGGAAGAGGATTTGAGCATATGAGGTTGTTCTGCAGGTAGATGCAGATGCAGGGAAAATATTCTAAAATGGAGTAGTGGGCTCAAACAGTTAACTGGGTTTTGAGGTGAGTCTTTTCTCTAGGTTGACCTGAAGGGACTAGCTACTTTTCCTTGGTGGCTATACTTCCCTGTACTACCTTGATTTACTATCCTACCTGCTTACCTCCTGCTTGCTGTGATCTACTGAGTTTCCTGGTGTGATCCTGAACCATCTGTCTCTAAGATCAGGTCTGGGTCCTTGTGGATCCAAGATTTCACCCTGGACCCTGATAACTGACATAGACCATTAACTCCCTATTACCATCCAAGGGGGGCTGGTTTAATATAGGCTTATCTAGACTAGGGACTTGGATCTTTCAGATAGTTAGGAAAGAATCAGTATAGCTCAAATTCTTTGAAGACAGGCCTGGCTCTCAATCCACTGAGCTAGCCCAGCAGCCCCTACTTTAGGTTGCAGTTTCTTTAGCAGATGTAGTTTTTACAGGGTGGGGTTGCTAGCCCCACGCCCAACCCTCCTCCTTTTTTCATCTGGGCTAGGGACCGTCCTTGGCCCAGGAGTGGTAAGGGTGGGCAGTAGGGGTCAAGTGACTTGCCCAAGGTCACACAGCTGGAAGTGTCCGAGGCTGGACTTAAACCTAGGACCTCCAGTCTCTAGGCCTGGCTCTCAATCCACTGAGCCACTCAGCTGCCCCGATTTAGTGTTATGGTTACCCAAAATTCCCATTTTGCTGGTTAAAATAAATACAACATCTATCCCCTTTACTGAGTGGTCTGTGTGAGTCATCTCAGAGTAAGGCCCTGCCTGCACTGGCCTTGGTTGACCTTCCCAAACCTGTTCATCTTTGATACTGGCCCTATCTGGCCCATCTGGACCCATTCCCTAAACAACCCTCTTACACAGCTCAAAAAGGGGATTCATCACAGTACAAGGCTGCTATTCTTCCTCCCATTAAGAAGAGGAAGTGATGCAAATTGAGCTCCTCCCTCTAGACATAAAACCAGCATAAAACCTGAGTCTACAGCTCTGGGAGAGAAGGTTCTTTTTGTTGACTTTCTCTTGAAAGGATTGACACTATAGGATCTGAATCATGGGATTTGGATTCAATAAAATTTTCATTCTGATTATTTTGCAAGGTAGTTCTGTTTTTTATTTTTTTGTTTTTCTAAGGAAATAGTCTTTGAAATGTTAGATTTGTGTGTCTATTGTCTCTAATGACTCTTTGCTTGCAGGTGTCCATTGTGATATTCAGCTCTTGGAGTCTGGGGGAGACATGAGACAGCCTGGAGGATCCCTGAAACTCTCCTGCAAAGCTTCTGGATTCATCTTCAGCAGCTACTACATGAGTTGGGTTCGCCAGGCTCCAGGGAAGGGGCTGGAGTGGGTCTCACATATTGATACTGGTGGAAGTAGCACATACTATGCAGACTCTGTGAAAGGCTGATTCACCATCTCCAGGGACAATGGCAACAGCCTGCTGCACCTGCAGATGAATTCCCTGAAAGCTGAGGACACAGCCAAGTATTACTATGCGAGAGACACAGTGAGGGAGATGAGTGAGAGAGCAGACAAAAACCTCCTCCTTCAGGTAGTTCTTGTGGAGAATGATAGGGAGGGAAGTCAGGAGTGTTCAGTACAAGGAGCCTAGTTACAATAACATGTGAAGATGAGGGTGACAAGTTTATTTTCAAGGTCTGTGATTTTCTCTCAAATGCCAGTGAACACATTTCTTTCTATCTTAATTCCTTTTTGTTTCTGCTGCTTTTTCCTATTTCTGATACCCACAGGCACAGAGAGGAGTAATCATACATATTTTGCATGTGGTGACTAATTTCTCTGCAGTTGTCAAATATGAGACATAGAAAGAGTCACATGACAAATCATGTACTATTGAACATTTATTACATGGATCCTGTAGCATTTTCATATGCACTGAGCACAAGGAAACATATATGTATAGGAAAGCCAGCTAGTGTGCTGAGTCAGTCTGGGGTAAATCTTTTTATAACCTTGTTTTTAACCTTTACTTCTCAGGCAGCTATCTAAGAAGGTGGGGACATGCTCCCTATCCTCTTCTCATTTGAATCATGGACCAGTCAAACACTTATGAAGGAGTGGAGGCAGCACTGAACCCAATTTCTCAGGGTCAAACAAAGATGCCTCTATTTGGCCCAGCTGGTGAGGGTGGCAATTTCTCTGCCACTCGTTGCACCATAAACTCTGTCCTGAATCCCTTCCTGAGAAATACAGTAAGAGTCCCAATACCAAGGCCACCAACTGGGTTCCTTGCTGGAGTTTTGGCTTTCTCAAGACCTGCACTGAGGATGGAGGGGCCATATGTGGGAGGGCATGTGCAGGGCAGGCTCCTTTCGAACAGAGTAATTTTTCCTACAAAAAAAGGTTTATCAGGGTGCTCTGGTTTCCTGTATATTATTCCCTCGGACCTTATAAGCCAATGAAAGGTCTGTGAGGGAAGCCCTGGACTCCCCTTTCTCTGCATGTGATATCAGGGTTTATCTGGCTCCAGAGAGCCAGGATCTCCCATCCCCAGGCTGTACAGTGAAATTCCCCAGGCACATTGCAGCAAGTAAGCCTGGCCAATAGACAACCATATAAATGAACTTTAACGAATATCAATTCCCCCATTTGTGCCTCCATTCAGCCCCTATAAGACCCTGGAGGATCCCTCCAGCCCATTCCCAGTATGTAAATCTATGTGACACCCTGGGGCCAGGAGACTTCATTTTCCCATCTCAATTCCCCCTCTACTAGTAATGGATTCAAACCTTTGACTCAGTGTCAGGTAAGCAAAAGAATTTTCCTGCCTATAGTTTGCCTGAAAAACTTCTACAATATAGGGGTACAGTGTCCCATGTCATCTCTTTCTCCAAATATCTAAGGGAACAGTGGCGATGGTTTCAGACTTCTTAATGATTTCTAGTGTCTTAATAGCTGATAAGGGGCTAAGAATCCCTGAGAGGGGTAGGGAGGGGCTGTGGGCACAGGGTCTTCAGGGGCATGTCCACTCTGAATGCCTGGGTACTAGTAGCTGGGGACCTGAAGGCTTGGAGACCTGAAGGACAGGTCCAGCAACTATTTCCCTTGACTGGAAGATAGAAAACAAGGGGGACAGTCAGTACCTAAGGCAGAAGTATAGAAACCAGGACTGGGGCAAAAACTAGAGCTACAGATATAAGCAGAGAAAATTAGTACAATAGAAATTGATATTAAACATTAACATTTGGGTATCTTAGCCAACAGGTTCCATCTCTAGAAATCATCTTCTGACAGGAATTGATCTAATTAGGAAATTTGATTCCTAAGTTGTTTGCAGAGTTGGCATGTGATGTTTCTGTTAAAGAATATCCTTTTGCAAAGCCCACATTTACATAGCAGCTATAACCACCTGAGTGACAATATTTCACAGATGAAATTCTTTACTCCAGATCATGAAGGAAAATCAGAAAGCCCTGGGTTATATTTCCAAATTCAAGATCCAAACTTAAATTGTGGTAAATCAAGGCTACAAATACAAGGCATGTATTAATAAATTTCACCTACTTCTCAAAGTATATTCCCTGACATTTTGATAATTTTCAATTATTAACCTAACAGGTTGTTTGGGGAAATGGAAACTTTAATTTGACAATTTACATTATGTGCTGATTATGGGAATTTGTCACAAAGGAGAAGGCAGACAGGGAAAAGATTTCCTCAAGTCTCAAGGGTTATATAGTGAATGATTTCATGTACAAACTCAGGCTGTCCCAGGTTCATGACATCATTGGGTCACTCAAGGATTAAAAGCCTAGATGATCAGAAGAGGTCCAGTCCAAGTTGAGATCTGGATTGCATTTCTAACTATCATAAGACTTTCTCTATCCTTTGAGTACTTCATTGCCATTGGCCCCCAGAAGCCATTTTTTTCCCTTAGAAGACAAGTCTTAGCCATTACAGCTCAGAAAAGTTCTGCTTATCAGCAGTCCAGAAAGAAATTTCCATACCGTCAAATAAATCTTTCTCATCCTATGAGGCTCATCAATCGCCCATTCTAATGATCCCTTAAAGCCTATGAGTCCATATCCCCACAGTTATTCTTACATATTTTGCAATAATTAGCAATATCACACTTTACAAAATCTGAAATAAGGAACAGAAGTGCTGAATTGAGTAAATACAAATCAGGGCTGGATCATTTCCTGGCCCTAGGCCATCTGAAGGCCTAATATAGGACCATACAGGAATCTCTTTAGGGCAACCTTTCCAGAGAAATTCCAGCATAATTTGGGATTTTTCAAAACTGCATACATCAATTTTAGAAATTATCCCTACGTCAAAGATCCAATTATAAGAGCAGCACATATACTTGTTCTCTTTCATCTCTTCTCTCTCTCTCTCCCTCACACACAGACACTTTTTCTCACTTTCTTTTGTTTTTTCTCTCTCTCTCTCAGTCTCTCCCTCTGTCTTCCCCCCAAAAAAATTCCCCCCCAACTGTCTCTTTATTTGGCTACAATTTCTTTTTTTTTTAATTTATGTATTTAAATAATTTATTTTTTTAAACCTTTACCTTCCATCTTAGAATTAATACTGGGAACTGATTCTAAGGCAGAAGAGTGGTAAAGGCTAGGCAATGGGGGTTAAGTGACTTGCCCAAGGTCATACAGCTAGGAAGTGTCTGAGGTCAGATTTGAACCCATCTCTGGGCCTGACTCTCAATCTACTGAGCTACCCAGCTGACTCCTTGGCTTCAATTTCTAACAAAATGCTTTTGTAGCATCTGGGCAAAACTACTATTTTCTCCAAGTGGGGATTGGGAGGTGAGCTGTTCATAAGGCTTACTGGGTTTCTTACACCTTTTAAATCTCTTCCCTCTTCCTACCTTCCTACTCAGATTGTCTTTCTTTTGCTTAGAAGCCTGCTGCTGGTGCAGACACAGCCAGAGTTTGGAATAGTAGCTGGAGGGAGTGAAAATGCATCTTAAACTCTTTCTGCCTCTTCCTCCCTAACTCCTTGCCTTTGTTTAATCCCCAGGCAAGGCACACAGGGACAAAACAAAGACTCAACAGAAACGTACAGGACTCACTCTCACACATTTATACCCTTTGAACCTACACCCGCAAATTCCCCCCAAAAGTTACTGAAAGATGTCTCTTTACAGCAACAGGGCTATGGAATTTTAATGTCAGGTCTGGTCATCCAACAGCCTCCTCTAGATCCAGTTTCAGAATACGTAGGAGTCCAGCCTCATTAATTTTGATATTATTTTAAGAGCATACAAAGAGCTGACTCTTAAGATTGGTTTCTGTAACTTTGAGCAAAATTGAACTTCGACTTTGACAAATTCCTAACTCTTCCCTGAGGTAAGAGTCTGGAAAACTGATGAGTTATCTTAGTCTCCTTATTTTACCAATAACAATCAATTAACATATGTATCAAATAAATGTTCCTTAGGTCATATGGGTTCCTGATCTAGTAACACTTAACAAGCTACATCTATTGTTTTAGGATGCAGCATTTTGTATCTCTTGATGATTACCTCATAATGTTAATGTTATCAGACCACTTGTCTAATTATCATTTTGCCTTCCCCCTATACTGTTGTAACCCCAATAAAAATACCTGTATAGAGGCTAAGCATTAAGCTCTTCACCATCAGAGCTCCATTACAGTGAAGCTCTATCCCACCAGAACTAACTCAATGTCTGACTACTTCAAGTCTGAACTTTCTTTGCCTTTGTGTCTTTATTCTCTCCTTATGTTCTCCTTCTCTTAGACCTTAACTCTGAACTCATTTTTCTCTCAGTCCCTGGTTCTCTCTTCTGAGTGTTTTACCCACTAGGAACTTTTGTGCAGCTGTTGGTCAGCTGCAGAACAGACAGACAGACATACCAGCAGCTGGTTCCATACTGATTAGAATTTGGTCTGAGATTTTCTTGTCATGAGAGCTAGGCACAGTCATTGGATAGACTCCATTCACTTCCCAGGGTTTCTGACTCATGTCCTTGGGTACTATGGGTGTGCTGCATACACTCTCAGACTGCTCCTTAGCTCCATGCTAGAAATATCTCACTGGAGCCTCTATCTATTATGGAGAGGAAACTAATGCAGACACCCACAAGTCCAAATTATAGGAGTCATTATCTTTATTACCGACCAGCTGCGTGGCCTCGGAGGGGAATCATGCCCAACAAAGGGATAGGTGCAGAATTTATAGAGAGACAGGAAAGCACAGCAAAGGAGAGGGTTGTTAGTTTTGAACAAAGCATATATTTGTGTCCATATCAAGATTCTGCAGAGCAAGCAAACAATAAATCAGAGGTAGACTGTTTATACTTTTAGCAATTTCTCAGGATTCCAGGGTTTATCAGTGGGAAGGGGATAATATGTCCTGCCATAAATTTAACCCTAGGGAGGACTATATCTGAGTCCCTGGGGAAGCTACATCTTTCAGAGGAGACTAGCAAAAATACGGTTTTCTCTCCTTCCCTGCAGGCTTCCTGGACATGCTTGGGACTGTGAGTTTTTGTCTACTTCAGACTGATCAATAAAGCACATGAAATTCAGTTGGAAAGAGAATAAGCAAAAAGTGGCACCGTAAGTTGGCAGAGACAACTAGGAGCAGACCTAGAAATCCTAAAAAGAGTAAATGTAATCATGAGGTCAATTCAATCCCTACCGAAGATCAGAAATGAAATAAAGGGTGAGGTATATTCCTAATCAGAAATATTCCTGGGATCAACTGAGAAAATATCAGGAGCAGAAAAAGAACTAATGAACATTCTCTTGGTATTGAGAATGGATCGGTTGGAGTCATGGAGGATAGACCCCGAGTCCTAGCAATGACATTTGGGTTCCCCATGTCAAGAGCCTTCCCCAGGGCTTTAGAACAAACAATGGGGGTTTCATGTTTCTGCAGCTCAGGGAGGGGAATCATCACAATGGGAGGCAGCTGCTCTTCTACCCATTAAACAGAGGAAGACATGCAAATTGGGCTCCTCCCTCTAGGCATGAACCCAGCACAAAACCTGTGTCTGCTGCTCTGGGAGAGGAGCTTCTTCTCATGTGGCCTTTCCCTCCTAAGGACTGACACTGCACAGTCTAAACCATGGGATTTGCCCTACAAGGAATTTTCATTCTGACTATTTTGCAAGGTACTTTTAATTTTTGTTACTTTGAGTTTGGAGGAGGAAAACAAGTCTTTGAAGTGATAGATCTGAGTAACTATTGTCTCTAATGACTTTGTTTGCAGGTGTCCATTGTGATATTCAGCTCTTGGAGTCTGGGGGAGACATGAGACAGCCTGGAGGATCCTTGAAACTCTCCTGCAAAGCTTCTGGATTCACCTTCAGCAGCTACTACATGAGTTGGGTTCGCCAGGCTCCAGGGAAGGGGCTGGAGTGGGTCTCACGTATTGATACTGGTGGAAGTAGCACATACTATGCAGACTCTGTGAAAGGCCGATTCACCATCTCCAGGGACAATGGCAACAGCCTGCTGCATCTGCAGATGAATTCCCTGAAAGCTGAGGACACAGCCATGTATTACTGTGCAAGACACACAGTGAGAGAGAGGAGTGAGAGAGCAGACAAAAACCTCCTCCTTCAGAGAGTTCTTGTGGAGAATGACAGAGAGGGAACTCCAGAACACTGAGCACAAGGAGCCCAGTTACAATACAGGTGAAGAATAAGGCTGAAAAGTTTATTTTCAAGGTCTATGATTTTCTCCCAAATCCCAGTGAACATTTGTCTTAATTCCTTTTTGTCTCTGATGCCCTTTCTTATTTCTTTTTTTACATTTTATTTATTTATTTACTAATTTATTTATTTTAAAACCCTTTCCTTTCATCTTGGAATATAGGGTATTGGTTCTAAGGCAGAAGAGTGGTAAGGGTTAGGCAATTGGGATTAAGTGACTTGCCCAGGGTCACACAGCTAGGAAGTGTCTGAGGTCAAATTTGAACCCAGGACCTCCCATCTCTGGGCCTGACTCTCAATCCACTGAGCCAGACTCTCCTTCTTTCCTTTTTCTGATACCCACAGATACAGAGAGGAGATGTATTCTTTTAATCATTTACATATTTTGCATGTGGTGACTCTAATTTCTCTGTTGTTGTCAAATATGAGGCACAGAAACAGTTACATGACAAATCAGGAATTATTGAATATTTACTACATGTATCCTGTAGTGTTTTCATATTCACTGAGCACAAGGAAACATGTTTGTGTAGGAAAGCCAGCTAGTGTGCTGAGTCAGTCTGGGGGAACCATTTTAAAACCTAGTTTTTAACTTTTACCTCTCAGGCAGCTACCTAAGAAGGGGAGGATGTGCTCCTCAGCCTCTTCTCATTTGAATCATGGACCAAACACTTATGAAGGAGCCGAGGCAGCACTGATCCCCATTTCTCAAAGTTTTGGTGATCTTATCAAAATACCTTTGACCTTATTCAGAAGATGCTTGTTCTGGTTTGTAAAAGCAGGATACAACCAGATTTATAGGTTCTCCCAATGATTCTCTGGTTATGGAAGTTGAACAAATTCCTTTTAACTTTCAGTTCCTGAGTTAGCTTTATTTATTTAGGGTTAAACGTTGATGGTGGATTTAACACTTATCCATACATATAATCTATATTTGTATGTGTGTATGTATTTGTAAATGTGTTTATGTGTCTATGTTTATGTCTATGTTATATATATGGTCCTCCCGTGTGTGTGTATGTTTTAACCAGTTAACTAGGGATTATACTTACTACCTTTCTTTCATCAAGCCCAGTATTTTATCTAAGCTGGGGCTGAAGCTGCCTGAGTCCTAGAGCCTGTGGTGTGATCTGAAGAAGACCCTGACTCATATATTTCTATCCTGTGAGACAATAAATTAGACAAAGAAAGTTCTCATCACAAAGGGTTTAATCTCTATCCACTTACCATCTTGTCCCAGAATTTACCAAGTTTGAATAACCTCCATAACCAGTTCTGAGAGTATTCTGTTAACTGTTTCCAACTGCTTACAGTGTGGGGGAAGGAGGAGGAGGACTCCACTTGCTCTTGCACCTCCCATCCAGTCAAGTTTGCCTGCCTCTGATCTGGGACATGGGGAGAATCCATTGCCATCTGACTCTAATCCTAAAGTGTGTATATTGTAATAGGTTCATAGGTATATGGGGAGGAACATGACCCTCTGATTCCAGGGAATCTGAGCCTTCTGTGCAAGCAGACTTCTTATATTATCAAATTCTTATTCCTTGGGTTCTAGTTGAAGAGGAAGGCTTGTGCAGAGGGGAAGACTATGGGGGTTGGGGGCTGGATGCTTGGGCCTGGTTGGGGACTCCTTCTTTACTGATGCTAGGGACAGGGCCTCAGTGGTTGCTTGTGCTAAGTTGAAGTCTTGTTCCTGTTAGGGTCCTGCCTACTTGGAGTCTTGGGTCCCCTTGATACCTTATTGCTGCCCTTTGCTAGAGGTGGGGCCTCAAGACTCACTTTTCTGGCTTGAGTTGGACTGAACTTTCACTGTCATGGTGCACTAGACCTCCTCCTTCCCTGGCTGGAACACAGCCTGCCTTTGTTCAGTCAAACTGTTCCCACTGTGCTTCCCTCCAACCCACTGTGGGACCAATCTTTCCTGCTGGCTCTGTGGACTGCTCTTAACTACTTTTAAATTCATAGCTGCAAGGAACCAAAGACAACCTTTCTGGCAATCTGAGAACATCACCTCAAGCTGGGAGTTGAAGATTAAGCAGAATCAACCTGCGCTAATTAAAAACTTATATACAAAGACATTTGTAGGCAAAAACAAGTAAAGGAGATGTCTTTACCTTTGCTATTTGGAATGAAGATTTTGTGCAAAGTGGTCTTTCGGCAGGTATTGATGGATATTATTTCCATGCTTTCTCTTATACCTTCTTCAGACACCTTCTACAAAGGAAGTGGGATGTGTCTGAGAAAGTTAGGGTAGATGATACTGGGAGAGGTAGTCTCCCAGGGTTAGACATTTTAAAATTCACATTCTCCCCTGTGATCCTTTGTGAGACCAGTCCCTCCAATGGATCATGACAAACATAAATAAATTTGTAATCATAATAAAATAAATGGTATATACATTAATACAAGGAGTAAATGGCAACAATTTTTACAACAGAAGAAAACCATATATTTGGTGCTTTTTTATAAAAATAATCAGGGGGCAGTCCCCTATTTCACAAATATATATAAAATAAATGCATTTAAACAAAACAAATGAGTTGTTGACAAAAAAAATGAATTAACGTCCCCCAAAGTTCAAATCTTGCACAATTGGTATTTCTTTCAGGTTCCTGGATCAGCATAAAATAACTTAAAGTATTTTCATATAAATCAAAACACATTCCCCCTAAGGAGGATAGAAAGAAACAAAGAAATCACACAGGAATATATGGCTGAGGCAGGAGGTATATGAATCACTGACAACTAAAATCATCAGAAAAAATAGCACAAAAAACCAAATGACTATTGGAAGAAAATTTCTAACTATTAAATCATAAATTTTATATGGAAAAATTCTAAATAAAAAACAAAACAAAATCATAATAGGTCTTTGAATAATGCCCAATTAAAGTAATCCATGTCCAACATCATGCACTTATCCACTCAGCAGCCAGGACCACAGTCAACCACCATAGTAAGAAAGGTAGGAAAAGGAGACAAGATTTTTATTCATTGGTCTGATATTTCATCATTTCTTCTTTCTTCATTTCTTCTCAGGGATAGAATATGAAGCCAGAACAGCCAATTTTTAGGTACTTGATATAAATTTCAAAAGGTAGGATGATACCTTAAGCACTTAAGATATGTTAAGCACTGCAACCTCAAGTCTCACACTAGGTTCAAATCCTTTTTTATTGGTGTAGAGATCTCAGCAATTCCAGCAGAATTGGTTTCTCTTTTTCACCTGGGTGCTCTTTTGGCATCATTCAGGTTAAGAGCATGCTTCTTTGGTACTATGTAGATGAAATCTGTACACCTTTGTTGATCCCATTTCTGTGAATCAGACATATTTACTAAGTCCCATATTAATTCAAATCAGACATGTTTATTAAGTCCTATATTAGTTAAATACCAATGGCAGTTTCAGCAGTCTAAGGTTTTTGGGCAGGTAGTTACAGTTAGAACTAAGGAACAGAGTAAACTTACACTAACCTAGTAATCAAAAAATCTTTCAATTTAGATAGATAACATGTGCTTAGAAAAATGCATGCAATTATAAAAGTGTGCTAAATTGCACATTATAAAAAATGTACTAAAATTTCAAAAAATATATATATCTTATAATCAGTGACAATATATATATATATATGTGTGTGTATATATATATGCTTATATATATATATATAAAATATATCTTACAATTCTTGTCACTTTAGGTTCTTACCCAAAAATTTAGATGCATTACCCCTTAACTTAGCCATGGTCCACAGTGTGAGTGCAAATGAAGATAAAATAATGGAGATATAAAAGCAAAAAATCATTGAAGAAAATACAAAAACTTCACAAAAAGCCCCAAATACAAATCAAGTCGATTCAATACAGATTTCCTTCTAGGTAATATAGGTACAAAGAAAATACCAAATACACAAAATACAAGTTTTCCAAATTATCAATACAAGTTGTTATGGACTTCCACAAAGGCACATGTCCAGGGTCAAATACCAGATGGCACAAATAAAGTAAGGGGATAGCCAGGCACTATATTCAAAATCTGTTTCTTCTTTGCTATTTGGGGGAGACAAAACTGAAAAGGGTTAATAGCAACAAAACAACAAAAGCAATAGAATTTATGGGACACCACATCCTGCCCCACATGGAGGGATAACCCTGAGTAGTTCATAGATGAGCTCCACTTAAAATATATTGTTATAGGGTCATTTGGTTTGAGTTATATGCCTGATTTAGGTTCCTAGAATTATCATTCCTGAAATTGCAAGTTATGAAAGTATTATTGCTATTATTCCAATAGTTGTTGTTCCTGAAAGTATTATTATTCTATATTATTATTATTATTATTTTTATTATTTTTATTATTTTTATTATTATTCCTGATTGCCTGGAATAGATTTCTACAATTCTTCATTACGTGTCCCTTCTTCTCACAGAAGTGGTAGGTCAAGGATTAATAATTAGATTCTCAGAGAGAGGCAAGTGGTATTGGTGTAGTATCATGAGTCTTTCCTCTTTATCTATTTCATCACATAAAGATTTCAGGTCCTATTGTATTGTTTCCAATAAATCATTAGTTTCTGCTGTTTTCTCTGCATGTCCTTTTGAGACATACACAGCAGTTCTCTTCAATTCTTC
>NC_058131.1:434790893-434804615 GCF_016433145.1 Gracilinanus agilis
TTTTTTTATCATGTGTCTCTGGGATTGTCTTAGATCAATTTATTGATGAGGATAGCTATGTCATTCAAACTTGTTCATCAAACAATATTATTGCAGTTGTGTACAATGTTCTGCTCTGCTCACTTCACTTTGCATCAATTCACTAAGTCCTCCAGGTTTTTCTGAAGTCATCCTGTTCATCATTTCTGAGAATTCATTGATGGCTTTTTCAATGTATTTTTCTGAGACTAGATTCTGTAAATATTTGATTTCCTCTTTTGTTAATCTGGACAATTTATATTTTTGTAAATATTAACCCTAAATTTCCTGCAGAGTCTCAGATTTACTGTAATATAATTGAGAAACATAGCTCACAATGATTGCTTTAATTTCCTCTTCACTGGAGGTGAATTCATCTTTTTGATTTCTGATATTTATAATTTAATTTTCTTCTTTCATTATTACAATCAAATTAAACATTGTTATATCTGTTTTTTTAATGAAATCAACTCCTAATCTTATTTATTAGTTCAATAGTCCCCTTAATTTCAATTTTATTAATTTCTTCTGTGATTTTTAGGATCTTCAATTTAACCTTTGATTGTCAATTTTAAAATTTTGTTCTATATCTAGTTTTTTAGATATGAGCCCACTTCATTGATCTACTTTTCCAGTGTTTTATTGCTATAAGTATTTGCTGATGGAAATTTCCCCTGAGTATTGATTTGGCTGTATCCCATACATTTTGATAAATTGTATCTTTCATTATCTTTCTTTTTAATTGATTTTTTCTAATTTGTTCTTTGACCCACCCATTTTGAACAATTCGATTATTTGGTTTCCATTTAATTTTTAATTTGTTATTCCATTAACCCTTGTTGACTAATATTTTAATTACATAAAGCATGAGAAAGAGGAAAGCAATGGGAGGAGGGAGACGGAAAAATAGATTGGGGGTAAATTATTATACATAAAAGAGGAATGAAAGATCATTTTGCATTGGAATGTAAGATGGGAGAGTAGGGAGAAGAACTCATGAAACTTTACTTTCTTTGGAATTACTTCAATGAGGGAAGAAAATACACTATCAATTCAGTATAGAAATCTACAGGAGGGGAAGAAAAATAAGAGAAGGTGTTTGGGGATGATAGAAAAGAGGACAATTTGGGGGATGTGGTGGTCAGCAACTAAACAAGAGGAAATAGGATGGAGAATGATACACAATAAGCATAATGGTACAAAAATGTATACAAGTCTCTCTCCTAAAGGTCCCATTACATAGGGAAATCAGTCAAATATATAAAATATAAGTCATTCCCCAATTTATACATGGTCAAAGGATATGAAGAAGCTGTTCTGAGAAAAAAATAATTATAGGTCTCTATGGTTATACAAAAATGCTCTGTATCACTATTATTTAGAGAAATGAAAATTACCTATCAGAATGACTATTATGACATAAAAGTATAATGACAAAACATATAGTGGATGTGGGACAATTGAAACTCTGTTGTACTGTTGTGTGTGTACTGATTCAATCACTCTGGAGAACAATCTGCACATATGTCCAAAGGGCTATATAAAATAGTATTTACCCTTTGCCCCAGTAATGCCATTACTCTGTACCCCCAAAAGATAAAAAAACAAAAACAGGAAGGATCCATATGTACAAAAAATATTTAAAGAACCTCTTTCTCCCTGCGGAGAAATGAATTGGAAAGTGAGAGGATACTCTTCTACTAGGGAATGGCTGAGTAAGTTATAAGTTTATGACTGTAAGGAAATATGATTGTGTTGTAAGAAATGATAAGAGGAGCTGAGAAAAACTTGTAAACTTACATGAATAGAAGAAGCAGAACAGAAGGTGACAGCAAATAGAGAAGCAAGCAGAACCAGGAGAACATTGTACACAGTGACTGGAAAAGTGTAAAATGAACACCTGCAAATTACTTAGCAATTTTCAGCAATACAAAAATTTAAAACAATTATAATTCCAAAGAACTCAGGATGAAAAAAACAAAAACAAAAACACTTTGCTTCCAGAGAAAGAATTGATTGAATCTGAATGTAGACCAAAGAAAACTTTTTCATTTTTCTCATTTTTTTCCTTTTAGTTTCCTTTCACAATAGCAGAAAAATATAAAAATATTTTACACAACGGCACATCTAAAATCTACATGAGATTGCTTTTCATCTCAGTGGAAGGATGGGAGATGTGGGAGGAAGAAAGTATTAAAGACTCAAAAATTCTTTTTAAAATATTGGAAACTTTTTTTACATGTAATTTTGGGGGATAGTAAATAAATAATTAAAAATAATGATTTATAGCCTTTGAAATATATATATATATGTATGTGTGTGTGTACATATATATGTATGTATGTGTGTGTGCCTACAGATTTAAGAATTTAAGTAAAATCAACATTAAAAAATATCAGTTACATAGACCATTAATGATGAACTTTTTAGGGATCCTGTGCCTCCTCTGCCTCCCAGATTGCATTCTGTGCCCTATCCACCCCAGATTTCACCTCATGTCTGGCCCCCCCTCCCCCACAGACTGTGTTCTGCCCCACCACCCTGCTTTCAGAGTAAATGTAGCCCTTCTTGTTGTAACAAAGAAATGGAAACTAGCAGGGTGTCCATGAACTGATGACTTTTAAAAACTCTAGTGCTCCCTGTTTTCAGAAAACTGATATTATTGGTATCATATTGGGTTGGAATTTATGAGTTGTAGTAGGGTTAAAGCTAATTGGGTATCCAGAACTTAGTAAATCCCTAGGAGTAGAAACCCCTAGGAGTAGAGGACCACCAAGCTGCCCAGGAAGTAACAACTTGGGTCAAGTCAGAAAAAAAGGAAGATGTTAAAGCTTGTAGGAAAACAATATTGGGATGAAGTCCATTAGTGACAGTTGCAATCAAGGTGAGATAGGGACACCCAATAAGATTTAAGAATTTCAAGGCAGTTTTTATCAAATAGTGAGTCTTTATGAAGTGAGGTATACTAAGTCATTAACCAGAAAACCTGTTTTTCCTTAGGGAAAGCAGAAATCAGAAAATGAGCTTTTCTGTAAAGGTCAGTCAGCTCAGAACCAAAACAGTACAGTCAGGATCCATGAGAAAGTAATTCCCTTTCTACCTCAGTCCAGGATAAGATATACAGAGAAAAGTCCCAGATTCCACACCACTACCAAAATAGGTTCTAGATGATGAGGGTTGCTTGCTTCATCAAGGTTATGGCTCATTAATGAAAAGTGTTTGCTTTGTATCTTGCACCCTATAAAAACTGCATTATAATTTCAGTCTGGTACAATTTTCCCTAGGAAACTGTCCTTGCCAGTAAATACAATTATAAAAATAAATATTAATTCCATTAATCTGAACTTGCTTTATGAAGTGTACCATTTCATTTACTGCAGAAGTCTGAGTCTTTAGTTTCACTGAACTCTATGCTATTTTGTATTTTCTTAATACCTGGATTTGGCAAACTTTATTATTTTTTAAACATTATGAAATGATTTTGATCTCTATTTGATAATATAATTTGAAATCTGGTACTATTAGTACCATTTCCTTCTCATTTTGCCTGATATTTACCTAGAAATTCTTCACAGTTTTTTTCCATATAAATTTTATTTTCCCCTCACTCTATAAAGTGAGTCATTTGCAGAATGATCAATAAGCCACATGAAATTCAGCTGCAAAGAGAATAAGCAAAAAGTGGCACCGTAAGTAAGCAGAGACAACTAGGAGCAGACCCAGAAATCCTAAAAAGAATGAATGAAATTATGAGATCAATTCAATCTCTATTGAAGATCAGAAATGAAATAAAGGGTGAAGTACATTTCTAATCAGATATAGTCCTGGGATCAACTGAGAAAATATCAGGAGCAGAGAAAGAACTAATGAACATTCTCTTGGTATTGAGAATGGATCAGTAGGAGTCATGGAGGATAGACCCCGAGTCCTAGTAATGACACTTGGGATCCCCATGTCATGAGCCTTCCCCAGGGCTTTAGAACAAACAATGGAGGTTTCATGCTTCTGCAGCTCAGGGAGGGGGAATCATCACAGTGGGAGGTAGCTGCTCTTCTACCCATTAAACAGAGGAAGACATGCAAATTGGACTCCTCCTTCTAGGCTTGAACCCAGCACAAAACCTGTGTCTGCTGATCTGGGAGAGGAGCTTCTTCTCATGTGGTCTTTCCCTCCTAAGGACTGACACTGCCTAAACCATGGGATTTGGACTAAAAGTTATTTTCATTCTGACTATTTTTCAAGGTAGTTTTAATTTTTGTTACTTTGTGTTTGGAGGAGGAAAACAAGTGTGTGAAGTCATAGATTTTTGTGACTATTGTCTCTAATGACTCTTTGCTTGCAGGTGTCCATTGTGATATTCAGCTGGTGGAGTCTGGGGGAGATGTGAGACAACCTGGAGGATCCTTGAAACTCTCCTGCAAAGCTTCTGGATTCACCTTCAGCAGCTACTACATGCATTGGGTTCGCCAGGCTCCAGGGAAGGGGCTGGAGTGGGTCTCACGTATTGATACTGGTGGAAGTGGCACAAGCTATGCAGACTCTGTGAAAGGCCGATTCACCATCTCCAGGGACAATGGCAACAGCCTGCTGCACCTGCAGATGAATTCCCTGAAAGCTGAGGACACAGCCATGTATTACTGTGCAAGAGACACAGTGAGGGAAAGGAGTGAGAGAACAGACATAAACCTCCTCCTTCAGAGAGTTCTTGTGGAGAATGACAGAGGGAAGTCAAGAATGTGCAGCACAAGGTGCCCAGTTACAATAACAGGAGAAGAGTGAGGCTGAAAAATTTTATTTTCAATGTCTGTGATTTTCTCCCATATCCCAGTGAACATTTTTCTCTATCTTAATTCTTCTTTGTCTCTGTTGCTTTTTACTTTTTTTGATACCCACAGGCACAGAGAGGAGATGTATTCGTTTAATCGTACACATTTTGCATGTGGTGACTAATTTCTCTAAAGTTGTCAGAAGCACAGAAGCAGTCACTTGACAAATTAGGTATTATTGAACATTTACTACTTGTATCCTATAGCATTTTCATATCCACTGAGCACAAGGAAACATATTTGAGTAGGAAAGCCAATTAATGTGCTGAGTCAAACTGGGGGAAACCTTTTTAAAATCTTGTTTTTAACCTTTACTTCTGTTATAGGGGGACAAGTAGGAGCTGGTAAATGAGGGGGGTTACCAGGGGCCTAGGAGCCAGTAATTTAACTAGCTGGAGATTGGAGTTGATGTTATCAGAGGGGAGCAGCCTCAGCTGAACTGCCCAATGAGTCTCCACTGCTAGCTGCAGGATCCTTTAAGATGTTGGGTAGGTGGCCCCTCCCTGCTAAGGCAACTGACTCCCTATTGGGTGAGAGCAGAGCCCAGCAGGGAACCGTGGCCCAACTTCCTCTCAACAATGGAGGTTTAGCTTTCCATTCCACAGCAACCCCTACTTCTCAAAATTCTGTCCTCCCTTTAGTCTCCTTAGCCTTGAAGGTGTTATAATAATTACAGGAATTCACGGATTAAGGCTAAGGGGTTTATTTGAACTGGACAGGGAAAACTAAGGTAAGAGGGCTTAGGTTTGCTAAGCTGTTGCTAGGGGCAATTGGCAGGTGCTGGCAAAGACCTAAGGGTCTTGACAGGCTTAGGGCAATCATCCCCCAGCCAAAGATGACTAGACTCTGGCTTGGTGTTATTGATCAGCTAGGTAGACCAATGATGTTGTTGAATTGCTCTAGAAATGGCCCTAACCACTAGGCTACACTAATCTAAATTCCTGCCCACAACCCTCCTCCCTTTTACTTTTCCCAATCAGGGGCCCCAAGGGGAAAGGTCAGGGATAGCAAGTTGTCTGGGTGAGGTCAAGGGGAAAAGAACCCCAAGGTTGGGTTTGCAGGGCCTTATATACTGCTGGTTGGCCCCTGGCATGGCAGATGCCATCAGCAAGCCATTCAGGGTAACTGACAGGATTGCTTAGGGTAATATTGCATGCAAGATCTCTGCACTACACTTCTCATATTAGCTAATTAAGAAGGCGGGGGTACCTGCTTTCTATCCTCTTCTCATTTGAATCATGAACCAATCAAACACTTATGGAGGAGCTGAGGCAGCACTGATCCCAATTTTTCAGAGTCCAGCAAAAATGCCTCTGTTCTGCCCAACTGGTGAGGGCAACATTTCTCTGCACTTGTCGTACTGTAAACTCTGTCCCTGGATCCCTTCCTGGGAAATACAGCCAGAGTCCCCATACCCAGCCTACTGACCAACAATGTTGGATGGGTTCCTTGCTGGAGTTTTGGCTTTCTCAAGGCCTGAACTGAGGGTGGAGGGGCTATAAGGGGGGGGCGGGGAGTCAGCAAGTACAGGATGGGCTTCTTTCTAGTAGAGTAATTTTTCTTGCAAAACAAGCTTTATCACGGTGTCCTGGTTTCCCATATATTATTCCCCAGAACATATAAGCCACTGAGATGTCTGTGAGGGAAACCCTGGACTCCCCTTTCTCTGCAGTGTGACATCGGGGTTTATCTGGTGCCACGGGGTCAGGATCTCCCATCCCCAGGTTGTACAGTGAAACTCACCAGGCACATTGCAATGAGTCAGCCCTGCCACTAGACAAGCATATAAACTTTAATCAACATCAATTCCCCCATTTCTGCTGCCGATCAGGCCCCATAAGAGTCTTCAGGATCCCTCCAGCCCATTCCCTGTAGGTAAATCAATCTGACACCCAGGGACCAGGAGACTTCATTGTTCCATCTCTAATAGTAACTGAGTCAAACTTTTGACTTGGCATCAGGTAGGGGTACATAGTGGGAGCAAAAGAA
Source organism: Gracilinanus agilis (assembly GCF_016433145.1). Classification (NCBI taxonomy): domain Eukaryota; kingdom Metazoa; phylum Chordata; class Mammalia; order Didelphimorphia; family Didelphidae; genus Gracilinanus; species Gracilinanus agilis. The sequence goes on from NC_058131.1 coordinate 434,797,727, forward strand.
TTTTCCTGCCTATAGTTTGCCTAAAAATCTTCTCCAACATGGGGGTACAATGTCCCATGATATCTCCTTCTCCAATATATTTATATATTGGAACAGAAGCAATGGTTTCAGTCTTCTGTAGCTTCTTTATAGCTGATAAGGGGCTCAGAATCCCTGAGAAGGGGAAGGAGAGGTGTGTCCTCAACAAATGCCGGGGTCTTAGTAGCTGGGTAACCTGAAGGCTTGGAGACTTGAAGGACGAGTCCAGCAACTGTTTCCCTTAACTGGCAGAAAGTTCACAAGGGGGAGAGTCAGTCCTTAAGGCTGAAATATAGAAACCAGGCCTGAGGCAAAAACTAGAGCAACAGATATAAACAGAGAAAATTACTACAAATAGAAATTGATGTTAAACATTAACATTTGGGTATCTTAGCCAACAGACTCCATCTCTAGAAATCATCTTCTGACAGGAATGTATCCCTTTAGGAAATTTGATTCATAAGTTGTTTTCAGAGTTGGTATGTGATATTTCTGTTAAAGAGCATCCTTTTGCAAAGACCACATTTACATAGCAGTTATGACCACCTGAGTAACAATATTTCACAGCTGAATTTATTTACCGTAGATCCTGAAGGAAATCCAGAAACCTTTGGGTTATATTTCCAAGCTCAAGATTCAGACTTCAATTGTGATAAATCAAGGTTGCAAATACAAGCCATTTGTTAATAAACTTCACCTTCTTCTCAAAGTATGTTCCCTAACAATTGGATAATTTTCAATTATTAACCTAATAGGTTGTTTGGGGAAATAGAAACTTTAATTTGACAATTTGCATTATGTGCTGATGATGGCAATTTGTCACAAAGGAGAAGCCAGACAGGGAAAACATTTCCTCATGTCTCAAGGGACAGATAGTGAATGGCTTCCTGTACAAGCTGAAGCTATCACTGGCTCACGCCATCATTGTGTCACTCGAGGATTAGCACCCTACATGGTCATAAAAGGTCCAGACCAAGTTGAGCCCTGGATTGCCTTTCTAACTATCATAAGACTTTCTCTGTCCTTTGAGTACTTCATCACCATTGCCTCCCAGAAGTCTTTTTTTTCCCCTTAAAAGACAAATCTTGGTCATTACAGCTCAGAAAAATTCTGCTTATCATCAGTCCAGAAAGAAATGTCCATACCTTCAAACAAGCCTTTCTCATCCTACAAGACTGATCACTTGCCGACCCCAAGGATCCCTTAAAGCCTATGAGTCCACATACCCACAAAACCTGAGATATGGAACGAGGGTGTTGAATTGAGTAACTCCATGGTAAATACAAATCAGGGATGGATCATATCGTGGCCCTAGGCCATCTGAAGGCCTAAGATAAGGTCATACAGGAATCTCTTTAGGGTAACTTTCCAGAGAAATTCCAGAATCATTTATTATTTTACAAAACCACATAAATCAATTTTAGAAATTATCCCTAGTTTGAAGATCCAATTATAAGAGCAGAACATCTACCTACTCTCTTTTAGTTTCTCTCCACTTCTTTCTTTCTCTTTCTCTCTCTCCCCCAAATTTCCATCTGTGCCTCTGTGTCTCTTCTTTTCTTTCTTTCTTCCTCTTTTCTTCTCTTTTTCTTTCTATTATCTTTCCATCTCACATTTTTTCATTTTTCTTTCCTTCTATTCTGTAATGCTCACATTGGTATCTAAGTAGTTAATCCAATTGCCATTGTAACCTGAACCTATTCCGAATTCTGAATTTATAGTTTGGGATCTGCAGTTTCACCACTAAAGCTTATGTGCTATTGCAAAAACTCCCAATTTGGAAAGTAAAGTCAAATCAATGCTTGCAGTTTTAGAGATTAGTTTACATAAGGTCACAGTTTTAGTGCAGTAATTTTGTGCAGGTTAAATCCTAAAATTCTGAATTTTTATAATTGTTTTTATCCATTTTAATCACCTTTTTGTTTCATTTGAAATCTGCCTCTTTTTCCCCCTCACATTAATTCCCTTCACAAATCTGCATATTCAAGTTGTATGGACTTTAGATCAAAATCCTTCTTTCTTCTGTATTCAAACAAAACCTACCTCTTGACTTTCTCTGATTCACTTTTGCCATTATAAAAATAAAGATTCCATTTGGTATCCCTGCAAGTGCTAATCAATAACTCAAAAGAATTCTGATTTAAAGGATTACATAATTGAGACACTGTATCTTTAGCACAGTGCTCATCAGTTATAAATTTTAGGTCATATTAGCAGCAATTCACATAACAGTAATAAAATTCTGAGCAAGTTTTTTTTCGCACATATGCCATTTTAAAAGTCCTATCTGCTCCTTGGCTAATATTTGCGATATATATATTTATACAGATCAATATTTAATCAAACTATCAACTAACATCTGGAGGTCCCTCAATTTATATTCCCAAAGTTCATGTGAGGTAACTTATCAATTAGATATTACTCAATTCATTTTATCATTCTGGACATGCATTAAGATTCCATAGTTTCAAGTAAACTGTTCAGGTTGAACATTTACTTGCTTGAACATCTCCTTAAATCTTCTGAAGTCTATAATTAAAGTGGTTGTCAACTTTTTGAGGTCACACTCAGTTACTGTTTTGATATTTCAGTCCCTATCAATGTGAAACAATTATAAGCACTTCTTTCTCCTTCCTGTAGGCGAGGAAGGCGTTAATAGTTTGTGAGCAATTTATCCCAAGGTTGCCTGGCTTGATTTAGGTTTTTATTACTTACCCTTGTCTCTTATTCCTCTTTAACAAGTAAGATCACTTCAATTTAAAATTTTGCATGTATCAAACCCTTCATAATAAATTACTCTCAATGGATTTTATTTTGAACTCTACAACTTCTAAATAATTTTGATTAAATTCTTTTAGCAATCTTTCAGTGTTTAAACAAATTGAAGTTCAACGCATTTACTCTTTCTCCTTTCAAACCTGTTAAAAGTAGAATAAAACTTCCAGTTTAGTTTCTTTTACTCCAAAACATTGCTACATAACTGATTAAATTCCATCAATATTATTCTGACTTATCATTTTGCACTAGAATTCACACCTATTATTTTCTTCTCCATTACTCCTATTTCTTCTGGCTTTTAAATTCTTAGTACCTATATTGAATCACATGCACAAATTAAAAACTTTAAAACTTCTTATGTGTCTTATGATCACTTGTTGCTAGTTCTGAGAGCACATACATTAAATAGCATCACATTTGAAAAATCCCAAGTTTAAATACTAGAATAAGTTATCCTCAACAAAAATACAACTTTTTCTGAATTACTTTTACATTTACAAAGTAGCCTGTACAATTTCTGTCCTTATAGAATAAACATTCTGTGTAGAGGGAATTTCATACCCTCCCTCTCCTGGATTGCTGACCAGGTTCATCCTATTTTTTACATGCCAGTGCTGCATCTATGAATGTAGATAAAAGTGTGTGGGTGAAGCCCACCTGGGTCTTTTTTTTGTTCTCACTACTTCCCTGAGCAGGGAGAGGATGGATGGGGGAACCTGCAGGATGAGGTACATGTGGTCAGAATTAGAGTAAGAAAGAGAGAGATTTTAAATCTATTCTTATCAATTTTTTCTATTTAAAATGATTATTAATAAACTTTATTGAAAATAAGAACTTGGATACTATTAATTTCAATTTACCAATTCCCTCTCTGTGACAGGCTGGCTATTAATCACATTTAAACAATGCTCAAATTCACTGAACCCATTATGCAGTGCAAGGTCTAACAAAACAAATCTCTAAACATGAGTTTTTGTGCTCAATAAAATTTGGTTAGCATTTCACATTTAACTGACAAACAATTGCCACAATAAATGAAATTACATTGTACCATTAGAAAATCATTAGCAATCCTCTGAAGTTGCATACATCAACCCTTAAATTAAGTCTTAAGTAAAAATTGCCTCAAACTGTTGAATAAGATCTCCTTTTTCTGTTCTGAATTTTTTCTTTTTCATTCCTTTGGGGGCCTATCCAAAGGAAGAAAGAGGAAAAAATCATTGAACAGATATTTGCTTTGGTCCTCTGCTGAGGATATCTGACTGTGGGAAGTTCAATTTTCCAACTCCTTCATTTATTCTTGTGAGTGTCCAATTTAAGAACACATAGAGATGAGACTGTGAAAAAGACACTGATAAACAGAAACAAACAACATTGTGACTGTTGGATTTAAAAATCAGTCTGGCAGTCTACTGAACTATTTCTGGCCTGGACAAACTACCCCCAGCCCCTAAGGTTTCCCAGTACAGTCTTCCTTATCTCCCCCTATCATAAGCCTAAAACTGAAGCTATCTTATTTGATGGATATTAACCTTCTTGAGGAATGTTTGTCTATGTTTGCCTGCTTAACAATATTTGCCTACTTAATGTATATTTGCAAAATGCTTCCAGACCCCTGACCCTGAAACCCCCCCCCACTCCCCAGATGCTTCCTGACCACCTGTCCCTGACACTACCTTGATAATTATGTATGTACCAACCCCCTTCCCCAAACATTTCTATATAAACTCTTGGCTGAGAATTCCAAGGGGTCGTTCAGGCATGCCTCTCTGCCTAGCGACCCTAGGTATTATTGCTAGTAAAGAATGAGCCTCTTCTTGCATATTGCATTGTCAGTGTGATTCTTCCTTCGGCCATGAACCTGGGTTAAGTATTAAAATTTGGGTACAACAGTGACAAACATGCTTTGAAATGAAAAATCAGTATTTTAGGATGCATACTTAAAAGAAATATTTGCAGTGAAAAAATCCATTAAAACAGTTTCAGCATACTATCCCTTTAACTGAGGAAGCTGTGATGAGCTAAGCTGCTGTGGTCAGCCATCTGATTGGCTTAGCTGACTTCCTGAAATTCCTTGTTCCGGAACTTTTCCTGTGCCCTACACACTGATTGCTCTAAACTGTCTCTTCATTTGGCTGCACTTTCTTTATTCTTTAAAAAAAAAACAATATTTATTTATTTATTTATTTTTAAACCCTTACAATCTGTCTTAGAATCACTACTCGGTATTGTTTCTAAGGCAGAAGAGTGGTAAGGGTCAGGCAAAGGGGGTTAAGCAACTTTCCCAGCCTCAAACAGCTAGCAAGTGTCTGAGGCCACATTTGAACCCAGGTCCTCAGGTCTCTGCACCTGACTCTCAATCCCCGAAGATACCCAGCTGCCCCCTTGACTGCAATTTCTAACAAAATTCTCTTGTAGCATCTGGACAAAGCTGCTCTCTGCTAAAAGTATGGATTGGGAGTTGAGCTGTTCATTAAGCTGACTGGGTTTCTTAAGGAATCAACTTTTATATCCCCTCCACCTTCCTACTCAGATTTCCTTTCTTTTGCTTGGAAGCCTGCTGCTGGAGCGGGCACAGCCAGGGTCTGAAATGTAGGTGGAGGGAATGAAACTGCATCTTAAACTTTTTCTGCCTCTTCCTCCCCAACTCCTTGTCTTTGTTTAATCCTCAGGCAAGGCATACAGGGAAAAAACAAAAATTCAACAGAAATATACAACACACTCTCTCGTATCCATCATACCCTTTGAACCTACACCTGCAGGTTCTCCCCAGAATTTACTGAAAGATGTCTCTTTTCAGCGACCTGGCTATGGAATTTTAATGTTGGTCAGATAATCCAACAGCCTCCTCTGGATTCAGTTTCAGAACATGTAGGAGTCCAGGCTTATTAATTTTGATATTATTTTAGAAGCATTCAAAAAGCTGACTATTAAGATTGGTTTCTAGCCCTTCCCTGATGTTACAGTCTGGAAAACTAATCAGTTATCTCAGTCTCTTGAGTTTACTAACAATAATCAATTAACATATGTATCAAACAAACTTAGATGCCTTAGGCCAGTGATGGGCAAACTTTTTTAAAGAGAGGTCCAAAGGAAAGGAAATGCTCATCTATCAGTCTCTTTCTAAGGCAATTCTTTCGAAGTTTCATTGTATTGTATCCTACTCATTGTATTTGTCAGATTTGAAATAATGTCACGCTGTGGGATAGAACATTTCAGGGGGCCTCCCCACATCTGGCCCATGGGCTATAGTTTGCCCATCACTGTCTTAGGCCATATGGATTCTTGATCTAGGTGTTAGCTATATCTATTGTTTCAGGATCCAGCATTTTGTATCTCCTGAAGATTAACCCTCATATTGTTAATGTTATCAGACCACTTGCCTATTTATCATTTTCCCTTCCCCCTATACTGTTGTAACCCGAATAAAAATACCTGTATGGAGGCTAAGATCAAACTCTTCACCATCAGAGCTCCATAACAGTGAAGCTCTATCCCACCAGAGCTAACTCAATGTCTGACTACTTCATGTCTGAATGTTTTTGGTCTTTGTGTCTTTATTCTCTCCTTATGCTTTCTTTCCCTTAGACCTTAATACTTTTTTTTAAATAGTATGGATTTTATTATTTTAAATTTTTACAAATTATTTTTTAGAAAATTTTTCCATGGTTACATGATTCATGTTCTTACTTTCCCCTTTTACCTCACCCAATAATGTCCCCCGATTAGCCAACTCGTATTTCCACTGGTTTTAACATGTGTCATTGCTCAAGACTTATTTCCATATTATTGATAGTTGCATTGTTGGGGTTGTTTCGAGTCTACATCCCCAATCATGTCCGCCTCAACCCATGTGTTCAAGCAGTTGTTTTTCTTCTGTGTTTCCACTTCTGTAGTTCTTCCTCTGAATGTGGGTAGCGTTCTTTTTCATAAATCCCTCAGAATTGTCATGGATCATAGATTTTACTACAGTGTATCAGTCTCTGTGTACAATGTTCTTCTGGCTCTGCTCCTTTCACTCTGCATCAATTCCTGGAGGTCATTCCAGTTCACAAGGAATTACAGTTTGTTCAGCCATTCCCTAATTGAAGGG
>NC_058131.1:434814604-434837538 GCF_016433145.1 Gracilinanus agilis
GTGTGTGTGTGTGTGTGTGTGTGTGTGTGTGTGTGTGATGTTCACAGTCTTGACAGCTTGATTTTCAACATTATGTGCCCCTAAAGACACCCATGATCAAGAAAAACCTATGCCTATGGTGGGATTCCCAGACTAGGAAGAAAAAATACTTTTGAAACTCACTATTCTTTCCCCTGCTTTAGCTTATCTGATAGTTTGGCTTTCTTCCCAGGGTACAGATAAACTCTCCTCAAGGATTCTGAAAATAGATCAGGAAAAATAAAAATTTTATGAGTGGGGCAATTTTATTCTAAAAATTTGGGGTTACAAGCCAAATACTACTCTGGGAATTAAGCACTCCCACAAAATCTTCTTAATGCTTTCACTTTTTGTGTGTGTATGTGTGCTCACTCTTTAATGTATGAATTGATCTTCATTGTAGAGACCAGCTATACCTCTATTGACAATATTTCTATAAATGAAAGTAAAGGTTGTAAAAATGTTTAGTTTTATGAAAGAATGATTTATAGATTCTTACATAAGGGGAAGCAGGTGTTGTCAGAGTTCTCACAATGGGAACCCAAAGGCAATAAAACATATTATCATGGGCATTTTTTTTATCTTTCATGGTAGTATTCATGGTGAGCATAAACAAACGGTCCACTATGAAAGTAATTTTTCCTAATTCATTACATGTTGTTTCCAACTACTCTGCACAAAGCTTTTTTATACCAAGTTATTTACATCTTATATCCCCCATTACAATATGAGACCCTTGAGGAAAGGAGTTGTGTTTTAACTTTTCCTGTATTCCAATTCCTTACTACCTAATACACAGTAATGGTTTAATAAATATTTTTAATTTTAAAAATCATATTCCTCTCTTAATATACGATCCTCTTGCTTTGACTAGATTTCACTCTGGTTGTCTCATATCCCAGCTCTGTGAACTCAGGATAACCTTGACTTATCTGCACAATGGTTTAAGGAACCATTAAGGTTCATAACTGTAAAGTCCTTTAGAAATATCCTTGGGAATCTGTGAGAGCAAGCACTTCCCTTTAAATATATATATTTTTAGGCATTTCCTAGTGAATCACTGAGGCCCTAATAATGTTCAAGATATCTCTTTGCCTTTCAATGGACTTGGGCTTTTTTTTAATTTCTTTTTCTATCTATTGAGTATCAAACTAATTTCCAATCTTCCCAAACTTATATCTGATTTCTAGAATTTAAAATGGACCTCATGGGCATTACTACAACTTGTTGGGATGAGACACTTGAACTGGATATAATGCTGAAAAAGTCTACCTTATTCTAAAGTGACAAGTCAGTAAAATATAATTCAAGGAGAGGTAGCATGTTTATTACAAAGCCTAGCATAGGGTCAGAAATTATTACTTGCTTTTCTATTCCTTTCTATTAAATATAAAGAAATACACTGTTGTGGGAAAATTCAGGAAGCAAAAGGGAAAGAATGTTGAAGAACATTAGGGAAAAATTTGAAATGAAGATCAAACGGACTCAATAATTTCATTCAAGATTATCCAAGATTATCTATTAATAAAGAAATGCATGAAGATTCAGAAAACAGATTTCCACTTTTTAAAATTAAAATTTTTTAAAATATGTGAGCGATTGTTTTTCTTTCCATTCCACTTATTTGAAAAAACACACTTATTATTAAATAAGCAATCTTATTATTAAATATAAATAGATAAAACAAACTCATATTGTCCCTGTCTAAAAATACATGTCTCAACAGGAATATTTTTATGATAGAGACCTTCAGAAATCTGTGTATTGGAGAACTTGGAATGGGTGTGTGGGAATCTAATAACTCTTTTTCTATATATCCTTTGAACTATTGTCTGTACCAGAAAAGACAGACAGAGGTTATGTACTTTCCCTTGGGGCAGCTAGATGGTGCAATGGATTGAGTTTTAAAGGTCCCAAGTTCAAATTTAGCCTCAGACATATCCTACTTGTATGATGGTAGCTAAACTATTTAACCCTGTTTGTCCCAATTTCCTCATTTATAAGATGAGCTGGAGAAGGACTCAGCATACCCAAGTATCTTTGCAAAGAAAAACCCAAATGGGTTCACAGTTAGATGATTCAAAATGACTGAATAGCACTTTCTTCCTAGAAAGAAAAGAATTAATACCTTGCAGGAGTTAAAAAAAAAAAAACAACAAACCCTATCAATCATATTAGGAAAGGACTAGATTCTGAGAATGCTGAGATATGGAGGAGTTCCTGGGGGATCAATATCACTTATACCCCTGTTGTTCCTACTGGTGCCACTATCATGATTAAAGGCTGCACCATGAGTATTTACAGAGTTTAATTTCCTTTATATTTTGCTCCAGTAGGGCTATTTTGTTTATAAAGAAATTCATACAACTGACTGAAACTTTCCTTAAAATCTATGATCTAGCTGACACTTCCAATTATTTATTCTTAAATCTAGAAGTTTGACAGGTTATAAGTAAAAGGATTTCTGGCTCTGTTTTAAGATAACCTTTAGTTAGAAACTTTTCTATTTTTGTTGATCAGTTAGAACAACCAGATCACATGTTATCTTCATATATAAATCATTATATTTATATACCAAAATAAATGATTTTATTTCCCATGAATGTTTCTATCTCTTGTTTTTCAATTATTTTTCAATTGTTCTTTAGGGAATACAATTTATTATTATAAATATGGACAGTTTTTAAGCAGAAAAAAATGAATACCATTTGTTTCCTTATCAAGGTCAGAAATTGTCAGAGATCTTTTCTAAAATTATATTCATGTGCTTAGCTTTGACCTTTTTATTTCTGGCTAGATTCCTAAGAGGGAAAATTGAGAAGCATTGTTATTAGAGTTATACTTTCTCTTTATTCCTATATTTTGTTGATCTTTTTCTTCAGTACAGGTTTTTCATGTATATATACATATTAAATGTATGATTATGCTTATATGCATGTATATACATGGGTTTGTGTTAAGAATTTTTATTAATTCATTGACTCTGCTAGCTTCAGCATAATATACTTTCTGCTTTTATTTTCTTTAATAAAGTTAATTTTTTCTCTGGATTCATTTGGGATCATGCAGTCTATAACTATCCATCTATATATAAATATAGATATAGATATAGATATAGATATAGATATAGATATAGACATAGATATAGATATAAAACCTTACTTGAGATATAATAGATTTGATTGTAGTCCCCTAGAATATTATTTTTCTATTCTTTGTTCATTTTCCATCAGTTTTTTCAACAGAATTACTCTCCAATTAAATTTTAAAAGAAATATTTTCTTAATGTCAATTGATATACATACATATATACATATATATGTTTAATTATCAAAATATTTCCCATCAACCTGGCTCTCTTCCTCTCTCAGTGAGCCATCACATATAACAATATTTTAAAATAAAATTTTATTTTTCCCCATCACATATAAAAGTATTTGACATTAATTTAAAAAAATTTGCCTTGCAAATTCTATTCATCATCCCTATTTACTCCCCCTCCTTGATATAGTAAGCAATCTCATATAGATTTTACATATTTAGACATGTCAAGCATTTTTCCATGTTAGTCATTTTGTGCGGGATATCTAAAAAAAAAGTTATATAAAGTATGTTTTGGTCTGGATTCAGATTCCATTAGTTCTTTCTCAGGAATCAGGTAGCATTTTTCATCATATGTCTCTGGGATTGTTTTAGATCAATATATTGGTGAAGATAGCTACATTATTCATATTAGTTTATCAAACAATATTACTGCTATTTTGTACAATGTTCTTTTGGCTCTTCTCACTTTACTTTACATCAATTCATCATGTCTTCCAAATTTTTCTGAAATCATCTGTTCATCATTTCTGGGAATACATTGAGGGTTTTTCAAATTATTTTTCTGAGATTGGATTCTATAAATATTGGGTTTTCACTTTTGTTAGTCTAAACAATTTATATTTTTGTAAATATTCACTGTACATTTCCTGTAGGTTCTCAGATTTACTGTAATATATTTGGATAAAATAGCTCCTAATGATTGCTTTAATTTCCTCTTTCCTGGAGGTGAATTCACCTTTTTGATTTCTGACACTTGTAATTTAATTTTCTTCTTTCATCATTAAAATCAAATTAAATATTGCTGTATCTGTTTTTATTAAATCAACTCCTTGCCATATTTATTAGTTTAATAGTCCCTTAATTTCAATTTTATTAATTTCTTCTGTGATTTTTAGAATTTCCAATTAAGTCTTTGTCAATTCAAAAATTTTATTTTTCATCTAGTTTTTTAGTTGCACTCTCAATTCATTGATCTGCTTTTCCTCTATTTTCATTCACTGATATAAGTTTTAACTGAGTATTGATTTGGCTGTATGCCATAAATTTTGAGAAGTTTTATCTTCATTACCATTGTCTTTAATTGATTGTTTCTATAATTTGTTTTTTGACCCACACATTTTGAATAATTAAGTAATTTGATTTCCATTTAATTTTTAATTTGTTATTCCATGAACTCTTGTTGATTAATATATTTATTACATAAAGCATGAGAAAGAGGAAAGCATTGGGAGGAGGTGGATGGAAAAATAGAATGGAAGTAAATTATCACATGTAAAAGAGGAATGAAAGCTCTTTTGCACTGGAAAGGAAGGTGGAAAAGAAGTGGGGAGAAGAACACAAGAAACTTTACTTTCTTTGGAATTAGTTCAAGAAGGAAAATAAGAGGTGTTTCGAGATGATAGAAAATAGGACAATTTGGGGGATGTGGTGATCAGTAACTAAACAAGGGGAAATATGTTGGAGAATGTTACACAATAATCATAATGGTACAATCATGTATACAAGCCTCTCTAATAAGATTCTGTTACATAGAGAAATCAGTCAAAATAAATATAAGAATATATAAGAATACAAGTCATTCACTAATTGATGTATGGTCAAAGGAAATGAACTGCTTTTTTTTAGACTATAGAAATAATGCCACTGATTGTTAAAAAAATATGGGACTTTGCTTAATGATTCTGCCTGATTCCTGAAGAAAATACAAAAAGAGTCATTGCACAGTGCCAAGGAAACACAAAGTAAACCTGCATAGTGCCAGTTGAGCACAAGTTTAAAGAGACCAACCAATCCCAGTGGGATTGATGAAATATTGAGCCAATGCAAGAGGATTTGAACTTGTTTGGGGTTGAGGTTGCAGCTTTTCTGACATATGTCAGAGACTGGTCTTCCCTTAACCCTACAAGTACCTCACTTTGGCTTCCATCTTGGTTCCTATAATCTAGTCCCTTTTCTGTCTTTCATAGTGTGGCAAACTTTCCTGGCTACTAATTGGGTAAGTTCATAATTGCATAAATCACTTTAAATGGGCCCTGATTCAAGGTCCTATTATAGGTTTATTTTTTCTTTACTTATGATTTTATTTATTTGATATTATTTGATATTATTTATTTCATCCACAAGTTATTTTTTCTCTTTTATTTGTATTTTTTGATGTTTTTTATTTCTTTTGCAAATTGATTCATATACCTCATAACTCAACCATGCATCCCTGAGTGATTCCTGTGTTTGTTGTTATCCTATGCTGTGGAAACTATGTTATTGTTGTGAACTTTGATTTGAATTTGAACAATATTAGGATGAGAAATTTGCTACTTCCCTGAATCCAGAAGACAAACCTGTTTGGAGAAGGTGCCATGAAGATGCTTGCAGAGACTACACACTGCACCAGAAGATCAAGAGTTAACTTTGGGATGTGCTAATTTGAACTTTGGGGGGTTGAATGCATTTCCTTTGAATGTATACTGTTATGCCAAAGAGGACTGCCCCCAAATTGGCTTTTTGTCAACCTATCAATCATTGGTTTTGTTCTCTTTTCCTTTTATCCACAAATTATTGCAATTTTTAAGTTGATTATGTTTCCATGATCAATTGGGGTGACTGGTCTCCCAAAGGATCACAGGGGGGTATGTGTAAATGGAGATTTTCTACCTTTGAACTATGTACCACAACATTCCTTAGTATTTCCCAGAATTCATTTTAATCTCTCCACCATGTTGTGTGATCATGTTCTGTATATAATTTGTTGTAAGCTCTTCTTCTTCCTCTCTCTCTCTCTTTCTCCCTCCCTCTCTCTCTCTCTCTCTCTCTCTCTCTCTCTCTCTCCCTCTCTCTCTTTCTCTCTCTCTCACACACACACACACACACACATACACACTGTAAGAATAAAGAGAGCCAAGTTACCAATGCTAGGGACTGATGGGAAAGAGAGAGAGTCTTTGTAGGTGAGACTCTCTTCTAGCTCTCCCCTCTTGCCAAATATACAGTCACCCCGAAACTGGGTGACCTGAATGGTCATGCCACCCCGTAAGAGTTGGAGACAAGGCTTCCCTTTAAGATGAGGTATTGGAGACCCCAATGCAATTCTGAATGAGGGCGGGGTTTTACCAAAGCCTCCCCCAAAGTCAGCCAACTTCACAGCTGGTGGTCTGGCTTCAAGATGGAGCCAACCAGACCAAGCCATGATTCCCCTCCCCCTCATCTCTCAGGCACTCTGGAACACTATCTGACTAATGAATATCTTTTATTAATATCAATATATGGATTAGGGAAAGGGGTGAAGGGCAGAGGGATTCTGGGGTGTCCTTTTCTCTATTTCTATGGGGCCTGTCACTTGGGTGGGAACCTTTGGGGTTCCCACTCCTAAGCGTCTCCCCCCTTGTCCCTTCTGCTTCTGTTTCTATTTCTATCCTTTTCTATAATTATAAGTTAGACCAGAAAGAGTCTCTCAGCCAGGTTGGGTAATGGGGGAAGGAGCCTAAGAGATCACTCCCAAAAAGGAGTCTCAAAACTTAGCTAACTTCTTAGTTGAAGTCTTGATGGGTGAGAAGCTAGGGATGCCTTTGACCAGGGAATCAGGGTATCAATGACCAAAGAAAGATTCTCGGGAAACCCTCAGGACTGGATTTGAGCTGAGATGTTCTCCTCCTCTCTCAGTCCTCTGCCAGAAGTACTTCCCTTCTTCTCTCCTCCAGAGAATTACCCAGAATCCTCTCTGGTCCCAACTGTCAGTAACTATCACCAATGGCCTTCTTCTGGCTCTTTTTGCCCCATCCTGCACCCTTACAACACATGACCAGGGCTGCGTTAGCTAGCTTTTTTAAACTTTAGTTATTATTAATGAACTTTATAAATTATAATACTTAATTATTATATATTAATTTTATTCTTTATATTAAACTTTACATTACAGGATAATTACAGGATAATAACCCCCTGAGGAGAGTGATGACAAACACATGGATCACCTTGGGATACATGGCTGAGTTATGAGTTATATGAATCAATTGTCAAAAGAAATTAAAAAAAAAATTGAAAAATCCAAATAAAGAGAAAAAGAAACTTCTGGATGAAGTGTAAAATGTCTAAGTCTTATCTGCAAAGGTTGTAAATAAGGATAAATAATCGTATAAAAGGTCCTTGAATCAAGGACCAATTGAAGTTATTTATGTCTCATAAGCCTGTAGTAGCAATTATGCACTTATCCAATCAGCAGCCAGGACTACAGAAAATTAGCATACTATGAAAGAAGAAAAAGGACTAGATTTTGAAGCAGATGAAAAATAGCATTCCCTGGTCTGATTTTACCTTTGCTCTCAGGGATAGGGAAGCCAGCATGGTAGCCAAACTTTGGTACTTGTTGGAATGTGACATGGGGGAAACCTGCATCTGACATATCAAACAGTCACAACCTTGAACTTCAAAATAAGTTCTATGTCTTGGCACACAATCTCATCAATCCCAACAGGACTGGTTGGTCCCTTTGACCTTGTGCTCATTGGCACTGTGCAGTGGCTCTTCTGTGATTCCTTCTCCTGCAATCATTAATAAAAGTCCCATAATATTTAAAAATCAATGGCAGGCTTTCATAGTCTAAAACTTTTGGATATGCATTGACATTAGGGCTAATGGACATTTTAAACTTATTCTAGTACAAAAAAAACATTAATACTGGTAACATGTGCTTTGAGTAAAAAAAATGAGGGAAGAAAGAAAAATGAGATACTGTATTGCACAAACAAACAAGGAAAAAAAAAATTAATCAAAAATATCTACCCCACCTATAGCCTCAGAGCCAACTCACAAGAGTTAGAGGAAATGTAGGGCATTCTTGGCAGCTAATTGGGATGAGCAGGGGCTTGCTCCATAGAGCAGAAAGACTTAAAACCCCAAGAAGCTAAAGAACGTGCAGTTTGAGAACAAATTTTGAGTTGGACCTTGGATGTGGACCTAGCGTAGAGGGGTGACTGACAGTGGAAGCAGCATGCTGAGACTCATAAAAGAGCCTTAGGCAGAGGAGCAAGTCTGGGGCAATATCTGGGGTCTTGGCAGCTGACTGGTACCACCAAGAGGCTTGACCCTGAGAACAGCTAGACTTCAAACCCAAGGAGCGTAAAAAGCACAGACCTTACAAGCAAGGATTAAGCTGAGAGGGGCAGCACTGCACTGTGACTCATAAAGTAACCTCAGGCCAAAACAGCTCCACAGCTCTATACACAGAGAGCCTGTCTGCCTCATCCAGACTTTTCAATGAGAAGGAAAAACAAGCATAATAATGGCAAGCAAGGCCCAAGAACTAACCAACAGAAAGAACAAGAAGAAAGCATTAACACTAGATAACTTTTAAACAAAAAAAATCCAGACAACAGAGCAGACAGAAGAGGACAAACATAAAAACACAGCCAAACCTTCCCCCCAAAATTGAAATTAGTCACACGCTCTTGAAGAGTTCAAATCTGAGATCATGAGAAAGATGGAAGAGATTTGGCAAGAAAAGTGGGAAATAAACAGGTTAAAAGACAGAAACTCCCAATTGGAGAAAAATGCTGCAAAATCAAATGAAATGATAAGCAAATTGGAGACCCAAATTAAATAGCAGGAAACCAATAAAAACAGGATAGACCAAATAAAAAAGGGAAATCAAAAGATTATAGCAGAAAACCAGTCTCTACAGGCCAGAATTGGACAAGTAGAAGCCAATGATCTTGCAAGACAGCAAGAACTAATAAAGCAAAGTCAAAAGAATGACAAAATAGAAGGAAACACAAAATATCTCCCCAAGAGAATGACAGATCAAGAAAACAGGTCTAGAAGAGACAATTTAAGAATCATTGGTCTTCCTGAAAAATCAGAAATTAATAGAAATTTGGACAGCATACTACAAGAAATTATCCAAGAAAACTGGCCTAATGTTCTTCAACAAGAGGGCAAAATAGACATTGAAAGGATTCATAGATCACCCTCTATACTAAGCCCTCAAAATTCAATCCCCAGGAATATAAATGCCAAATTCAAGAGTTTCCAAGTTAAGGAAAAAAATATTACAAGAAGCCAGGAAGAAACAATTCAGATATCAAGGAAAACAAATCAGGATCACACAGGATCTGACAGTTTCCACACTAAAAGACCACAAGGCTTGGAATATGATATTCAGAAAGGCAAGAGAATTGGGTCTACAACCAGGGATTACCTACCCATCAAAACCGACAATATACTTCCAGGGAAAAGTATGGGCATTCAACAAGATAGAAGATTTCCAAGTATTTGCAAAGAAGAGGCAAGAACTAAATGGAAAGTTTGCTATCCAACTACAAAAATCAAGAGAAACATGAAAAGGTAATTAAGGGAAAGAAAACTCTTATTTTTAAATTTGCTTCTTTAAGGGCTTCAATAAGATCAAATTATTTGTATTCCTATATGGAGAAATGTTATGTGTAATTATCAAAAACTGTATTCAATATTATAACAATTAGAGGAATTATTCATAAGGAGAGGCTAGAGTACTAAATGATCTAAGACAGTGATGGGCAAACTATTCCCTGTGGGCCAGATCGAGGCTGCAGTTTGCCCATCACTGCCTTAAGCAATTCTCTAATCACTACGCCCCCACAGTTAGATGTAGTGATTAGGGAATTGCTTAAGGCAATGATGGGCAAACTAAGGCCTAGATCTGGCCCACTGGAAATAGTTTGCCCATCACTAGTCTAAGATAATACAGAAAAAAAGGAGGGGGATTGAAGATGGCATCAAGAGACACTTAAAATGAATAAGAAAAATAGGATAATCTGTACTACACAGAGGGCATGGGAAGTGAAGGGGATGAATACTATGATAAGAAGGGAAGAGAGTATTAATAGGAAATATTTAAGCCTTACTATCAGAGGAATTAATCCTGAGAGGAAAGAGTAATAGAATCATTGGGATATTGAATTCTATCTTACCCTATGGAGAAAGTCATATGGGATAAACCAAGAGGGGCAGGGGGGTGGGGAATACAAAAAGGGAGGGGAAGAGAGGGGGAAGGAATTCATCAGGCCCTAAAACATAATAAGAGGGGAACAAAAAGTGAGAGGGTGTAAAGGGAAGTAAACTAAGGGAGGGAATAAGAGGGGCAAATATAAAACAAACCACTGGTTTAAAAGGAAATAGCATAAGTAGAAGGAGCAGAACAAGGAGAGGATACCAAAATGTTGGGGAATACATAGTTGATTATCATAACTCTGAATGTGAATGGGATGAACTCTCCCATGAAACAGAAGCAAATAGCAGAGTGGATTAGAAACTAAAATCCTACCATATGTTGTCTACAAGAAACACACATGAGGCAGGTGGACTTACATAGGGTTAAGGTTAAAGGCTGGAGCAAAATTTACTGGACTTCAGCTGAGAAAAAGAAGGTAGGAGTGGAAATCATGCTTTCTGACAAAGCCAAAGTAAAAATAGATGTGATTAAAAGAGATAGGGAAGGTAATTAATCCTGATAAAAAGCAGTATAGATAATGAGGAAATAACAGTACTCAACATGTATGCACAAAATTGTATAGTATCCAAATTTCTAAAGGAGAAAAAGGTAGAGCTCAAGGAGGAAATAGATAGTAAAACTATGCTAGTGGGAGATCTAAATATTCCTCTATAAAATCTAGATAAATCAAACCAAAAAATAAATAAGAAAGATATAAAAGAGGTGAATGAAATCCTAGAAAAATTAGAGTTAATAGATATATGGAGAAAAATAAATAGTGACAAAAAGGAATACATCTTCTTTTCAGCTACACATGGTACATTCACAAAGATTGACGATGTAAAAGGGCATAGAAACATCACAAACAAATGCAAAAGAGCAGAAATAGTAAATGTAACATTTTCAGATCATAATGCAATAAAATAATAATTAGTAAAGCACTTGGATAGGAAAATAAAAAATTAATTTGAAATTAAATAATATGATTCTCCAAAATCAGATAGTTAAAGAAGAAATCATAGAAACAATTAATAATTTAATTGAAGAGAGTGACAGTAATGAGACATCCTACCAAAATCTGTGGGATGCAGATAAAGCAGTATTGTAATGAGTAAAAAGGAGTTTTGGTTGGGTAAATATTAAAAGGTTGATTGCCAGGGGATTGAATAATTATCAGTCCCCAATTAAAGAATAATCTCAAGTTAAAATGCCTTTTATGGAAAATCTATTTGCAAATGAGAAGAGGAAGAAGAAATAAGGAAAGAAGAGAGAGGATAAGATAGGATAAGCAATCTAACACAGTAGGTAATTTGCTCGAATCACCTAGTTTTAATCCAGGTAGATCTAATTAACTCTCAGCCTAGGGAAATCCAACCTTAATCCCAAGGCCAGAAACTCAGAGGGCCAGAGGCCCGGAGGTGAATGAAGCAAAAGCTTCAGTCACAGAGTATCTTTGAAAGGGAAGTTCCTTAAAAGAAATTCAGGAAGATTCAGACTTTATACTCACCATGTGGAATTCCAAAGGAAAGATTTAAGAAAAGTCTCACCAGCTTCAGAGCACCTTCAAGATTTGGTCACCAACCAGAAAAACCATGGGCCCAGCTAACAAAGATCTCTTTCTATTTTTTTATTTATATATATATTTTAAGGATTTGGCTTAAATTTTTTTGGTAATCTTTATTTTTAATTTTAATTTTGAATATTTTCCCACAGTTACATATTTCATGTTCTTTTCCTCTCCACAAAACCCCCCTAACATCCCTTAGCTGACACACAATTACACTGGGTTTTCCATGTATCATTGATCAACACTGAATGCCACGTTATTGATAGTTGTACTAGAGTTATCATTTAGTGTCTACATGCCCAATAATATCCCCAACAGCTCATGTGTTAAGCAGTTGTTTTTCTTATGTGTTTCTCCTCCCACAGTTCTTCCGCTGAATGTGGCTAGTTCTCTTTCTCATAAGTCCCTCAGCCTTGCTCTGGATCCTTGCATTGTTGTGAGTATAAAAGTCCATTATGTTCAATTGTACCACAGTGTATCAGTCTCTGTGTACAATGTTTTCCTGGATATGCTCCTTTCACTCTGCACCAATTCCTGGAGGTCATTCCAGTTCACATGGAATTCCTCCAGTTCTTTATTCCTTTGAGCACAATAGTATTCCATCACCAACAGATAACACAATTTGTTCATCCATTCCCCAATCAAAAGACATTTTCTCATTTTCCAATTTTTTGCCACCAAAAAAGGGCGCAGCTATAAATATTTTTGTGCAAATCTTTTTCCTTATTATGTCTTTGGGGTAAAAACCCAGCAGTGGTATGGCTGGATCAAAAGGCAGATAGTCTTCTAAAGCCCTTTGAGCATAGTTCCAAATTGCCATCCAGAGTGGTTGGATCAGTTCACAACTCCACCAGGAATGCATTAATGTCCCAATTTTGCCACATCCCCTCCAATATTCATTACTCTCCTTTGCTGTCATTTTAGCCAATCTGCTAGGAGTGCGGTGATACCTCAGAGTTCTTTTGATTTGCATTTCTCTAATTATTAGATATTTAGAACACTTTCTCAAGTGTTTATTAATAGTTTTGATTTCTTTATTTGAAAATTTGCCTATTCATGTCCCTTGCCCATTTATTGATTGGGGGATGGCTTGATTTTTTGTACAATTGATTTAGCTCCTTGTATATTTGAGTAATTAGACCTTTGTCTGAGTTTTTGTTATAAAATTTTTTTCCCAATTTGTTGCTTCCCTTCTAATTTTGGTAGCACTGGTTTTGTCTGAAGAAAAACTTTTTTTGTTTAATGTAGTCAAAATTATTTATTTTACATTTTGTGATTTTTTTCTAACTCTTGCTTGGTTTTAAAATCTTTCCTTTCCCATAGATCTGACAAATATACTATTCTGTGCTCACCTAAACTATTTATACTTTCCTTCTTTATAGTCAGGTCATTCACCCATTCTGAGTTTATCTTGGTATAGGGTGTGAGATGTTGATATAGGCCCAATCTCTACCGTATTGTTTCCAATTTTCCCAGCAGTTTTGGTCAAATAGTGGGTTTTTGTCCCCTAAGCTGGGTTCTTGGGTTTATGGAAAACTGTCTTACAGAGGTTGCTTACCCCTAGTCCACTGATCCTCCCTTCTATCTCTTCTCCAGTAACATATTGGTTTGATGACTACTGCTTTATAGTACAGTATAAGATCTGGCACTACTAGGTCACCTTCCTTCACATTTTTTTCATTATTTCCCTTGATATTCTTGGTCTTTTGTTCTTCCAGATGAACTTTGTTATAGTGTTTTCTAATTCAGTAAAACATTTTTTGGTAGTTTGATAGGTATAGCACTAAATAGGTAAATTAATTTGGGTTGGATGGTCTTTTTTATTATGTTAGCTCCTCCTACCCATGAGCAATCAGTGTTTTTCCAGTTGTTTAGATATAGTTTTAATTGGGTGGAAATGGTTTCGTACTTGTGTTTTTATAATTCCTGTGTTTATCTTGGCAGATCGATACCTAAGTATTTTATATTGTCTAGGATGATTTTAAATGGAATTTCTCTTTCTACCTCTTGCTGCTGTGATGTGTTGGAAATATATAGAAATGATGATCATTTATGTGCGTTTATTTTGTAACCTTCAACTTTGCTAAAGTTGTTGATTATTTCCACTAGCTTTTTCGTTGAATCTCTGGGATTTTTTAAGTAGACCTTCATATCATCTGCAAAGAGTGATAGCTTGGTCTCCTCATTGCCTATTTTAATACTTTCAATTTCTTTTTCTTCTCTAATTGCTACTGCTAGTGTTTCCAGTACAATGATAAATAATAGAGGTGACAGTTTCACTCCTGATATTATTGGGAATGCTTCTAATTTTTCCCCATTGTAGATGATGTTTGTTGATGATTTTAGATATATACCATTTATTATTTTTAGGAAAAGCCCTTCTATTCCTAACATTTCTAATGTTTTCAGTAGGAATCAGTATTGTATTTTGTCAAAGGCGTTTTCAGCATCTGTTGAGATAATCATGTGGTATTTATTGGTTTGCTTGTTGATATGATCAATTATGTTTTTCCTTTATGGTTTTCCTAATGTTGAACCATCCTTGCACTCTTGGTATATATCGCACCTGATCATAATGAATAACCCTTGTGATCACTTGCTGGAGTCTTTCTGCTAGTATTCTGTTTAAGATTTTGTATCTATGTTCTGTTATCAAAAAAGAATAGTAAATAATTTGAGTAGGTCAAAGAAATGCAGTTTGGGTCAAAGGAAGGATAAATGGGGATAATAGGGTGATTATAAGGTGATTTGGGGAGGAATGAATGGAGGAGGAAATGAAGGTATGGGAAGGTATATAGGAGATAAGGAAATGGGGTATGTAGGAGAGGGCAGCTCAAACAGGTTTACTCTCAGAGGCTTGAGACAGAGGATACAGGGAGGAAACCAGGACCAATAAGAAACGTTTAGGCTTGACTGGAGGGTTTCTCTTGTTAGTTTCAAAGTCTCCTGAAGGAGGGATTGAGAGGGCCCCTCCCTGCCAGTGAAACTGATGGCTGGAGGATGTCTTGAAGGTGGGTACTTCCTGTCAAGATGGATGCCCCAGTTGTCTCAAGAAATAAAGGAAAACGATTCTTTCCTTTTGGCCCTTGTCTTAATTTTTGACACAATGACTCACCACAGGGTTTGAATAGGTAACAAGGGGATTTATTAATACCAGGGTCAGTCAGAAGGGGAGGGGGTTCAGGATTTTCTAACTGCTGCTAGGGAAAGGGGTGAAGGTGGGGGATGGGTCGCGGAGAAGTTCAGACAGAGAGAGAGAGAGACCGGCTCTCCCAGTCAGGAAGATTTGACTGCCTTTTAAGTAAAGTATTTATCAAACCTAGGGGTAACTTATTTGAGGATACTCTAATTAACTAAAGAAACTAAAACCCACAATGTTCAATCACCAAGCCCTCCCTTCCAACCAGAACCCAAAGGAAAATCAGGGAAGAGGAGGGATGGAGATGGAAGATCAGGGAGAGGTCCAGAGAAATGAGATAAGTCCAAATTTCCCCAAAACAAAATAAGCACAGGCCAAGGCCAAAGCAATTAGGCCAAAGCCAAAAAGTCAAAGCAAAAGCCTCCAGCCACAGCGAAAGCCAGAACGCAAAAGCCCCGGCAGTTGGAACTTCACCTCTATTTATAGCCTAAAGTTCTAACTGACTTTCTGAACATTCTAAGATGTTTAACTGACTTTTTGTGACTGTTAGAAATTACAGAAGCAAAAATTTTCTGTTAGCCACTTTGCATTACAGATCATTAGGGAGATTGGTTTGTAGTTTCCTTTCTCTGTTTTTGATCTACCTGGCTTTGGGATCAGTACCATATTTGTGTCATTAAAGGAGTTTGGTAGAACTCCTTCTTTGCTTATTATGTCAAATAGTTTGTATAGTATTGGAATTAGTTGTTCTTTGAAGGTTTGATAGAATTCACTTGTGAATCCATCTGTTCCTGGTGATTTTTTCTTAGGGAATTCTTTGATGGCTTGTTCAATTTCTTTTTCTGATATGGGATTATTTGTTATTTTCTTTCTTCTGCTCTTAATCTAGGTAATTTATATTTTTGTAAATATTAATCAATTTCACATATATTGCTATATTTATTGCCATATAATTGGGCAAAATAGTTTTTAATGATTTCCTTGATTTCCTCTTCATTAGAGGTGAGGTCTCCCTTTTCATCTTTGATACTGATAATTTTGTTTTCTTCTTTCCTTTTTTTTTAATTAGATTGACCAGTACTTTTTCAATTTTATTTATTTTTCAATGTACTAGCTTCTAGTCTTATTTATTAATTCAATAGTTCTTTTAATTTCAAGTTTATTGATTTCTCCTTTGATTTTTATAAATCTCTAATTTAGTTTTTAACTGGGGATTTTAAATTTGTTCCCTGTCTAGGTTTTTATTTGCATGCCCAGTTCATTGATCTTTGCCCTCACTAATTTTTATTATCTGCTCTCAATGGTATAAATTTCCCTCTGAGTACCACTTTAGCTGCATCCCACAGATTTGGTAGGATATCTCATCATTGTCATTTTCTTCAATGGAATTTTTAATTGTTTCTATGATTTCTTCTTTAACTGTCTGATTTTGGAGGATGATATTATTTAATTTCCAATTAGTTTTTTATTTGCCTGTCCATGTGCACTTACCAATTATTATTTTTATTGCATTATGATCTGAAAAGTTTACATTTATTATTACTGCTCTTTTGCATGCGTTTCCCATGTTTCTATGCCCTAGTACATGGTCATTCTTTGTGAATGTACCATGTGCAACTGGAAAGAAGGTGCATTCCTTTTTGTCCCTATTTATTTTTCTCCACATATCTATTAACTCTTATTTTTCTAGGATTTCATTCACCTCTCTTATGTCTTTCTTATTTATTTTGTGTTTTGATTTATCTAGATCTGAGAGAGGAATATTTATATCTCCCACTAGTGTAGTTTTACTATCTATTTTCTCCTTGAGCTCTACCTTCTTCTCCTTTAGAGATTTGGATGCTATACAATTTTGTGCATACATGTTGAGTACTGTTATTTCCTCATTATCTATATTGCTTTTTATCAGGATTAATTACCTTCTCTATCTCTTTTAATCACATCCATTTTTACTTTGGCTTCATCAGTAATCATGATTGCCACTCCTGCCTTCTTTTTCTCAGTTGAAGCCCAAAAGATTTTGTTCCAGCAATTGACCTTAACCCTGTGTATGTCCATCTGCCACATGTGTATTTCTTGTAGACAACATATGGTAGGATTTTAGTTTCTAATCCACTCTGTTATTTGCTTCTGTTTTATGAGCGAGTTCATCCCATTCACGTTCAGGGTTATAATAATCAACTATGTATTCCCTAACATTTTTGTATCCTCTCTTAGTTCTATCCCTTCTTCTCTCACTATTTCCTTTTAAACCAGTGGTTTATTTTAAATCAGTCCCCATGGTCTTTTCCCTGGTTTACTACCCTTTATACCCATTCCTTTCCCCTCTTATTATTTTTTAAGGCCTAATGAATTACCTCCCTCTTCTCTTCCCCCCCTTTAATAATTCCCCACCTCAATGCCCCCCCTTTGTTTATCCCTTCTGACTTTATCTGTAGGGTTATATAGAATTTGATATCCCAATGGATCTAGGTACTCTTCCCTCTCAGGATTAATTCCACTGAGAGTAAGGTCCAAATTTCTACATATATAATCATATCAAATAATATAAAATTTTTTGATAATTAAACATATATATGCATATATGCTTAATTATCAAAAAATTTTCCATCATCCTTGGCTCTCTTCCTTTTTCAGGGAATCATCATATATAAGAATATTTTAAAATAACATTTTACTTTTCCCAAAACACATATAAAAAAATTTGACATTAATTAAAAAATTTGATTTGCAAATTCTATCCAGTTCTCCCCATTTACTCCTTTTCCTTAATATAGTAAGCAATCTGATATAGAGTTTACACATTCCATCATGTCAAACGTTTTTTGTGGTAGTCATTTTGTGTAGGAAATCTTAAAAAAAGTTGGATAAAGCATGTTTTGGTCTGGATTTAAACTCTATCAGTTCTTTCTCTGGAAGCAGATGGCATTTTTCATCATGTGTCTCTGGGATTGCCTTAGATCAATGTATTGGGGCGGATAGCTATTTCATTCATACTTGTTCATCAAACAATATTACTGTTGTTGTATACAATGTTCTTTTGGCTCTGTTCATTTTACTTTGCATCAATTCATTAAGTCTTCCAGATTTTTCTGAAGTTATCCTATTCATCATTTTTAGGAATTCATTAATGGCTTTTTCAATTTAAGTTTCTGTGATTGGAGTCTGTAAATATTTGATTTCCTCTTTTGTTAATCTGGACAATTTATATTTTTGTAAATATTTACCCTACATTCCTACAGATTATCAGATTTATTGTAATAAAAATGGGAAAATAGTTCCTAATGATTGCTTTAATTTCCTCTTCACTCAAGGTAAATTCACTTTTTGATTTCTGATACTGGTAATTTAATTTTCTTCTTTCATCATTAAAATCAATATTAAACATTGCTGTATCTGTTTTTTCTCATTAAATCAACTTCTAGTCTTATTTATTAGTTCAATAGTCCCTTAATTTCAATTTTATTAATTTCTTCTGTGATTTTTAGGATTTCCAATTTAGGCTTTGATTGTCAATTTTAATATTTTATTCTTCATCTAGTTTTTTAGTTGCATGGTCAATTCATTGATCTTCTTTTCCTCTATTTTATTGCTATAAGCTTTCACTGATGTAAAATTTCCCTGAGTATTTATTTGACTGTATCCTGTAAATTTTGATAAGTTTTATCTTCATGATCATTCTCTTTAATTGATTGTTTCTGTTATTTGTTCTTTGACCCACCCATTTTGAACAATTTGATTATTTGGCTTCCATGTAATTTTTATTTTTTTCCATGAACTCTTGTTGATTAATATTTTCATTATATAAAGCATGAGAAAGAGGAAAGCATTGGGAGAAGGGGGAAGGAAAAATAAAATGGGATTAAATTACCACACATAAAAGAGGAATGAAAAAATTGGGAGGGAAAATGGGAGAGTAGAGAGAATAACATATGAAACTTTATTTTCTTCGGAATTAGTTCAATGAAGGAAGAACATACACTATCAATTCTGTATAGAAATCTATAGGAAAGTATTAGGGGAAGGAAAATAAGAGAAGGTGTTTGGGGATGATAGAAAAGAGGACAATTTAGGGGATGTGGTGGTCAGCAACTAAATAAGAGGAAATAGGATGGAGAATGATACACAATAAACATAATGGTACAAAAATGTATATAAGTCTCTCCCCTAAAGGTCCCATTCCATAGGGAAATCAGTCAAATATAAAAGAATACAAGTCATTCACCAATTGACATATGGTCAAAGGATATGAACAGGCAGTTCTCAGAAAGAAATAATTATAGGTCTCTATAGTTATGCAAAAATGCTATCACTATTATTAAGAGAAATGCAAATTATTTATCAGATTGACTGTGATGACAGACAAGTATAATGGCAAATCAAGGAATGGATGTGGGACATTTCAGACTCTATTGTACTATTATGGAGTTGAGAACCAATTCAACCATTCTGGAATCTGGACATATGTCAAAAAGGCTATATAAAACAATATTTACCCTTTGCCCCAGTAATGCCATTACTCTGTATCCCCAAAAGATAAAAAACAAAAAAGGAAAGAATCCATATGTATGAAAAATATTTAAACCATCTCTGTTTTTTTCCCCTGTGGAGAAATGAACTGGAAAATGAGATGATACTCTTATACTAGGGAATGGCAGTGTAAGCTACAAGTTTATGACTATAAGGGAATGCTATTGTTTTGTAAGAAATGATAATCAGGGGGAGATCAGAAAACCTTGGAAAGACTTACATGATCAGAAGAAACAGAACAGAAGGTGACAGCAAATCGGGGAGAACACAGTGGTAGGAACAGTGTAAAATGAACGCTTGCGAATTACTTAGCTATTTTCAGCAATACAATGATTTAAAACAATTTCAATTCCAAAGAACTCAGGAGAAAAACAAACCAAAAATAAAATAATTTGCTTCCAGAGAAAGGACTGATGTAGTCTGAATGTAAACCAAAGAAAACTTTTTTCATTTTTCTTTATTTTTTTCCTTTTAGTTTCCTTCCACAAAAGCAGGAAAATATAAAAATATTGTACACAATGGCACATCTAAAATCTATATGAGATTGTTTACCATCTCAATGGGAGGATGGGAGATGTGGGGTGGAAGAGAGAGAGAAAGAAAGAAAATTCAAGACTAAAAAATTCTTTTAAAAATATTGGAAACTCTTTTTACATGTAATTGGGGGTGGGAGTAAATAAATAATTAAAAATATTGATTTAGAGCCTTTGAAATATAGTGTATATACATGTATATACACACACACATATATATATACATATCAATTTAAGAATTTAAGTGAAATCAATATTAAAAATATACATTACATAGGCAAGTAATGACGAAATTGTGTTTGTCTGCCTCCCAGACTGCATGCTGTGCCCTTTTCCCCACAGATTCCATCTTGTGTCTGGCCCACCACCCTGCTTTCAGGGTTGTACAAAGAACTGGAAACTAGCAGGGTGTCCATGAACTGATGATATTTAAAAAGTATGAGCCTAGTGGTCCCTGCTTTGGGAAAACTGAGGTTATTGGTATCATATTGGGTTGGAAGTTATGAGTTGTAGGAGGGTTAAAGCTAATTGGGTATCCAGAGCCTGGTAAACCCCTGGGAGTAGAGGACCACCAAGCAACCCAACAAGTAACAACTTGGGTCAAGTCATAAAAAAGGAAGATTTTAAAGCCTGTAGGAAAACAATACTGGGATGAAGTCCATTAGTGGCAGTTGCAATCAAGGTGAAATAGGGACACTCAAACAAGTTTCAGAATTTTGAGGTAGTTTTTATCAAATAGCTAGTCTTTATGAAATGAGGTAAACTAAATCATTGACCAGAAAACCTGTTTTTCCTTAGGGAAAGTAGAAATCAGAAAATGAGCTTTCCTGTGAAGGTCAGTCAGCTCAGAACCAAAACAACACAGGCAGGACCCAGGAGAAAGTAACTTCCTTTCACACTCACAGTCCAGGATAAGATATACAGGGGAATGTCCCGGATTCTACGATACTAAAATAGTTTCTAGATGATAAGGGTTGCTTGCTTCATCAAGGTTATGGCTCATTAATAAAAAGTGTTTGCTTTGTATCTTGCATCCTAGAGATTCTTCACAGTTTTTCTTCAAGATAAATTTTATTTTCCCCTCGCTCTATAAAGTGAGTCATTTGCAGACTGATTGATAAGCTGCATGAAATTCAGTTGCAAAGAGAATAAGCAAAATGTGGCACCATAAGTAAGCAGACCCAGAAATCTTAAAAAGAATAAATGAAATCATGAGGTCACTTCAGTCTCTACTGAAGATTAGAAATAGAATAAAGGGTGAGATAACTTCCTAATCAGAAATAGTCCTGGGATCAACTGAGAAAATATCAGGAATAGAGAAAGAACCAATGAACATTCTCATGATATCGAGAATGGATGAGTTGGAGTGATGGAGGATAGACACTGAGTCCTAGCAATGACACTTGGGTTCTCAGTGTCAACAGCCTTCCCCAGAGCTTTAGAACAATCACTGGGGTTTCATGCTTCTGCATATCAGGGAGGGGAATCATCACAGTGGGAGGCAGCTGCTCTTCTTCCCATTAAATGCAGGAAGACATGCAAATTGGGCTCCTCCCTCTAGGTATGAACCCAGCACAAAACCTGTGTCTGCAGCTCTGGGAGAGGAGCTTCTTCTCATGTGGTCTTTCCCTCCTAAGGACTGACACTGCACAGCATAAACCATGGGATTTGGACTAAAAGGAATTTTCATTCTGACTATTTTGCAAGGTATTTTTAATTTTTGTTACTTTGTGTTTGAAGGAGGAAAACAAGTCTTTGAAGTCATAGATTTTTGTGTCTATTGTCTCTAATGACTCTTTGTTTGCAGGTGTCAATTGTGATATTCAGCTGGTGGAGTCTGGGGGAGATGTGAGACAACCTGGAGGATCCCTGAAACTCTCCTGCAAAGCTTCTGGATTCACCTTCAGCAGCTACTACATGAGTTGGGTTCGCCAGGCTCCAGGGAAAGGGCTCGAGTGGATCTCATACATTAGTGGTACTGGAAGTGATATATACTATGCAGACTCTGTGAAAGGGCGATTCACCATCTCCAGGGACAATGGCAACAGCCTGCTGCACCTGCAGATGAATTCCCTGAAAGCTGAGGACACAGCCATGTATTACTGTGCAAGAGGCACAGTGAGGGAAAGGAGTGAGAGAGCAGACATAAACCTCCTCCTTCAGAGAGTTCTTGTGGAGAATGACAGAGAGGGAACTCCAGAACACTAAGCACAAGGAGCCCAGTTATGATAACAGGAGAAGAATGAGGCTGACAAATTTATTTTCAAGGTCTGTGATTTTCTCCCAAATCCTAGTGAACATTCATCTATCTATTTAATTACTTTTTGTCTCTGATGCTCCTATTTCTTTTTTTTAAATTTCTTTTATTTATTTATCTATCTATCTATCTATCTATCTATGTATTTATTTATTTGTTTATTTTTAAGCCCTTACGTTCAGTCTGGACCAATACTGGGTATTGGTTCTAGGGCATAAGAGTGCTAAGGGCTAGGCAATCAGGATTAAGTGACTTGCCCAGGATCACACAGGTAGGAAGTGTCTGAGGCCACATCTGAACCGAGGACCTCCCATCTCTGGGCCTGGCTCTCCATCCATTGAGCCACCCAGCTGTCCCCTCTTTCCTATTTCTGATACCCACGCGCACAGAGAGGAGATGTATTCTTTTAATCGTTTACATATTTTGCATGTGGGGACTCTAATTTCTCTGAAGTTGTCAAATATGAGGCACAGAAAGTTATATGACAAATCAGGAATTATTGAACATTTACTACATGTATCCTGTAGTGTTTTCATATTTACTGAGCACAAGGAAACATATTTGTGTAGGAAAGCCAGCTAGTGTGCTGAGTCAGTCTGGGGGAA